>NW_012267240.1:1675917-1689058 GCF_000151885.1 Dipodomys ordii | reverse complement strand
CTCAAGTGGTAGAGCACTAGCCTTGAGCTGAAGAGCTGAGGGACAGCACCCAGGCCCAGAGTTCAGGCCCCATGACCGGACCCCCCCAAAAAAAAATTAAAAAAAAAAAGATTCTCGTGTACTTTTCTGCCTGGGCTGCCTTTGAATGGTGGTCCTCAGATCTCAGCCTCCTGAGTAGCTAGGATTACAGGCATGAGCCACAGGTGCCAGGCTAGCCAAGCCATCTTGACTCCACCATACCACCTTCCAAGTTGTGCTTCTGCGGAAGCTGAGTGACCTTGACTCAGCACCTGCACTTGTTCTCACTATTGCATGAGCTGTGAGATGCATGGTTTCAGTTGTTAGCCTTGGAGGCAAGGTTTGGGGCTTTTGTACCAGCAGACTGTTCAACTGAGGCAGTCAGGTCATTCCAGTGCTCTCCTGGGAGCATCTCCTGCAGCTGCTTCATGATGGCCAGGACCTGGGCAGCAGATTTCTTTAGACAGTTGAGATGGAAACTTAAAGCACACCAAAGGGAAGGGGGAAGTGATTTCTTTACTCTGAAATGCTGTCCTACAGAGCTGTTTCTCTGGATTTTTAGTCTGTCTAAATAGCATGATCCTCACTGGGCGTCGTATTGTGCCCTATCTTCCCAGCACTTGGGAGGCAAAGGCAGGAGGATTTTTCTGTTTGAGGCAAGCCTGCGCTACTGAATGAGACTCTGTTGGAAGGGAAGAAAATCATTTATTTTACTAAGTCAGAAAATGAGCGTCAATTTAAATGAAGACAGCACACCATCTTTAAGTTATGTGCATGGGTCTGTTGGGACCCGCAGACTGGTTTGAACAGAAGGAGTTCTGGTTCGTCTTTCACAGCCTATCCTTGTTCTCCATTTCTTTTAAGCTTTCCAAGGAATGCTGTCTCTCTGTCACTGCCCTCCGAGAGGAAGCCTGTGAGATCCTGGAGGAAATGAGTCACAAACTTCGTCTGGGAGCTATTCGGTTTTTTGCTTTTGTCCTAAGTAAAATTTTTAAACAGATTTTCTCGAAGGTGTGTGTGAATGAAGAAGGCATTCAGAAAGTGAGTACTGAGGGCTAAAAGCAGTCTTCCCTCCCCCCCAGTGACAGGCAGCCCAAGGGCAGCCCACTGGAGTGAATGCTCAGAGTAGAACTTTTTCCTACAAGCCCACAAACTTGAGATTTGTTTAGTAAAGGTAAACTTATATGCACATTAGTCACATGTTTACTAAAGTTACAAAAGCAATGCCAAATTTTTTTTTTATTTGCTTCCAATACAGATTGCTCTTTAGTATTTCCTTTATCCATTTGCTGCTACTCTGGTACATTTTCCTGTGAGTGAGGATGTTCTTAGGTTCCAGTTACCACAGCATTGAGCTTGGATGTGACAGTAGCAGTTCAGACCTCCTCATTTCCTGCACCTATTTTATCCTGTTTAACATAAAACCCTATATCTCCTGTTATGTTCAGATTCCTTAGCTCCTTAAGCACTTAAAATAGCAGGTCAGTTATTTTATTTTTATTTTAGGTCAGTTATTTTATAATGGCCCTTGAGCTGGGTTTTAACAATGTCACTGATCACAACTCGGCTCAGGTGGTGTGAGCGTACTCCTGCTGTGCCTCAAGCCCAGGCGACTGTGTGTCTGTATGTTCAGGAGCCGGTGTCTGTCTGCCCTCTACTGTTGGATATCTGGTGAAGGAGGTGTCTGCAAAGACCCTACTTTGGGCAGCACTTGAAAATAACTGTGTCCTGTTTCCATTAGACTTGCCCTGGTTCTCCATGATTGGCCCAAACCTATTACGCTAATGGCTGCCCCGTATAATTCCCTCACTTCTGTTGTCCCCTGTAAGGAAGAGCTTTTCCTATAACCATTGTGTTTATTTCTTTGTTTTGCTGCTCATTTTCTCCCAGGTCAACTCTTAGCCCATTTGCACCCTTCCTCAGGTCGTTAAACATTTTGCTTTAACCCTGGCATTTACTTTTTTGTCAAGTATTCTTTCTCCTCTGACTGTTTTCTTTTTTTTTTTTTTTTTGGGTCAGTCGTGGGGCTTGAACTCTGGGCTTAGGCACTGTCCCTGCACTCTTCAGCTCAAGGCAACCGCTCTACTGCTTAAGCCACAGCGCTACTTCCAGTTTTCTAGTGGTTTATTGGAGATAAGAGTCTCACGGACTTTCCTGCCCAGGCTCTCTTTGAATGGTGATCCTCAGATCTCAGTCTCCTGAGTAGCTAGGATTACAGGCATGAGCCACCGGTGCCCGGCTTCCTCTGACTGTTTTTCATGTTGCCCACTTAACCTGTGGGTCTGTCAAATGTTTGGGGCTGGGGACCATTGAAAGGTGTGTGTCAGCTGACTACCAGTTACCTGTCTTGCGAGTAGCAGGGACAGCTAAAGTGGAGGCGTGTCTCCTGTTCTCCCCTCGGGATAGTGGAGGGCAGCAGTGGCTCTCGCGTCCCTCTTATTTTCTTCCAATAGTTGATAAGTCTTTTTCTTTCTTAAAAACAAAATCTCTGGGCCTGGCCCCGGTGGCTCACGCCTGTCATCCTAGCTTCTCAGGAGGCTGAGATCTGAGGATCATGGGTAGGAAAGTCTGTGAGACTCTTATCTCCAATAAACCACTAGAAAACCGGAAGTGGCGCTGTGGCTCAAGTGGTAGAGTGCTTGCCTTGGGCTGAAAAGTGCAAGGACAGTGCCCCAGTCCAGAGTTCAAGCCCTATGACTGAGAAAAAAAAAAAAAATCTCTGAGAGAAGCTCTGTTTTGTCCTATGACTAAACCCAGTGCAAGGCTTTCTAAGTTGATTTACGTGGGATCCTTCCATGAACTATCATTGTTTAGGTGCAGACCAAGCTGACACAGGCAACATTAATGGATACGTGTTCTGTACACATACAGTGTGGAGAGGGACAGGGAGAAAGATGGAAGGGGTGACATTGTACTCACATACTGACATGTGGGGTTGAAACTTTTTGTACAGCTACTTAAGCATATTAAAAAAATTAAAAGTGGGGCTGGGAAGGTGGCTCAGTGGTAGAGCGCTTGCCTTGCATGCCTGAGGCCCTGGGTTTGATTCCTCAGCACCATATAACCAAAAAAAACTGGAAGTGAAGTTGTGGCTCAAGTGGTAGAGTGCTAGCCTTGAACTGAAGAGCTGAGGGACAGTGCCTAGGCCCAGAGTTCAGGCCCCACAACTGACCAAAACCAAAGAAATAAATAATGTGTGTGTTTTTAGTAATCTCCCATTAAGTGAGAGTGCAGACCTAGAGCTCTGAAGCAACCCTTAGACCTTGTCAGACCCACTTCAGTGTGTGAGTATGAGGAAGGAAGAGAAAATGATGAGTATTCTCTCTGCCCGCGGGCTCCTTCTGGACTCTGATTTGAGCTGTGGCCTGCCCACCGAAATGATTCACAATGTACCTGTCTTTCCAAGCTGCAACAGGCCATCCAGGAGCACCCCGTTGTCCTGCTGCCTAGCCACCGGAGTTACATTGACTTCCTGATGCTGTCTTTCCTCCTGTACAGCTACGACCTGCCTGTGCCCGTGATAGCAGCAGGGGTGGGTATGTACTGTCTGTCCTCTACCTCCTGTTAACTGTACCATCCATACTGGTGAGCGTAGTGGTTCTTAAACTACTGAAGAACTTGAAGAGTTGCTGCAGCCTCTTCTCCCTGGAAGCCAGCGCTTTTAATCCGGATAATATACAAGCAAAATCTTTTGGCCTTTTTTTTTTTTTTTTTTTTTGGGTTGGTCATGGGCCTGAACTCTGGGCCTGGGCACTGTCCCTCAGCTCTTCAGCTCAAGGCTACCGCTCTACCACTTGAACCACAGCACCACTTCCAGCTTTTTCTGTTTATGTGGTGCTGAGGAATCGAACCTAGGGCATCATGCATGCAAGGCAAGCACTCTACCACGGAGGCACCTTTCCAGCCCTCCCTTGGCCTTTTTATTTGATAATATATGGGTGGTTATCCCTCTAGGTTAACAAATAGAGCTTAAAATATGTTTTTAATTGTGGTAAAATACACATAACATAAATTTTCCCATCTATGTGTTTGTATACTAGGGTGTGTGTGTGTGTGTGTGTGTGTGTGTGTGTGTGTGTGTGTGTGTGTGTGTGTGTGTGTGTGTGCTGGTACTTGAACTCAGGGTCTGGGTGAAGGTGTGTGTGTGTGTGTATGTGTGTGTGTGTGTGTGCTGGTACTTGAACTCAGGGTCTGGGTGAAGGTGAGTGTGTGTGTGTGTGTGTGTGTGTGTGTGCTGGTACTTGAACTCAGGGCCCGCACAATGTCCTTGGGCTTCTTTTTGCCCAATGCTCTACCACTTGAGCCACAGCTCCACATCTGGCTGTTTTTGGTAGGTGGTTAATTGGATATACGAGTCCCACAGACTTGCCTGCTTGAGCTGGCTTTGAACTGCATCAGATCTCAGACTCCTGAGTAGCTAGGATTATAGGCATGGTGCCTGCCATGTTGAAATATACTTTTATATCAGTGCTTTTATTTCTGTAGGATGGGTTCCTCAAAATCAGATTGTTAATGCAAATAAGTTAACAGCACTCCCCTCCCCCCACCCTGCTCAGAGTGACACCAGTCACCATCCAACAGGCATCTGTTACACAGACACAGTTCTCTCAAATGTCTCTATGGATTGAGTCTTAGGAAGTCTATCAGTATCATTGGTAGCATCTCACATGCATGAAATTTGTAGCAGTGCTTGGGTTGCAATCCTTATGGGACACTTCACTGTTAATAAATTAATCCTGCTTTTGTTTTCCCAGACTTCCTAGGCATGAAGATGATTGGAGAGCTGCTCCGGATGTCCGGGGCCTTTTTCATGAGGCGTACCTTTGGTGGCAATAAACTCTACTGGGCTGTGTTCTCAGAATATGTAAAAGCGATGTTGCGGGTAAATGCCAATGATAACTCCAGTTCTGCTTGCTTGTTTAAATTCTTTAATGTCTGAACGGGCCTCTTAGCAGTTTACTCCACCCACCCTCCCGACCCCGACCCTAAGCCGTGTCTCTGCGCTGTGTCTGCCTGCCATGGTGAGGGGCTGGGGTGGAGGGAGGCATGGGAAAGAAAAAATCAGAAGAAACATTTATGGGTCTAGGAGTGTGGCTTGGTGGAAGATCCCTTGCCCAGCATGCATAGGGCCCTGAGCTCCATACCCAGAAACACCCCCCCTCCAAAAAACAAAACAAACAAAAAAAAAAACATGTAATTATTTTGAGGATAGGCAATGAAGCATGTATTATTTTGAGAGTAGGCAATCGTTTTGTGCTTTGCTTTTTCTCCTGAAGAATGGTTATGCTCCTGTTGAATTTTTCCTGGAAGGGACAAGAAGCCGCTCTGCCAAGACCTTGACTCCTAAATTTGGTAGGTGACTTACAGACTAGGAAGAAAGATGGTAAACTTGAAGGCTTTCGGTATGCTGTCATTATCCTGCTAAGTAGAACTTAATGCTTTCAACTTATTTTTTGCAAGACAGTCTTGTTCTTTGTAAACGTAACTGTTGATGGAACTCTTTATGGGCTTACTGTGCCTGCTCACTGTGGATCTTCGTATCTGTGTGCCCTGCCCTCGGGTGTGCATGATGACAGCCTTTCTCCCTGTGTTTGCAGGTCTCCTGAGTATTGTGATGGAACCATTTTTTAAAAGAGAAGTTTTTGATACCTACCTTGTCCCAATTAGCATCAGTTATGATAAGATTTTGGAAGAAAGTCTTTATGCCTATGAGCTTCTAGGAGTTCCTAAACCGAAAGAATCTACAAGTGTACGTGAGGAGAGCCAAACTTGTTTTCTTTGAGTGTAGAGAATATCCACCATCTGACTTACAAACGTGCTCCTTTTGTTTTCTGCTGTCTGGTGTCTTCTAGGGGCTGCTGAAGGCCAGAAGGGTTCTCTCCGAGAACTTCGGGAGCATCCATGTGTACTTTGGAGACCCCATGTCTCTTCGGTCTCTAGCAGCTGGGCGGATGAATCGGAACCCATACAACTTGGTCCCCAGGTGCAGTGCCTGTGTTTTAATACTTGACAGAGAAATGGGATTAAAATCCGAAAGTACAGTGCTGGGTGCTACTGGCACCTTAGCTACTCAAGCGCCTGAGATCTGAAGATCTTGATTCAAAGTCAGCCCAGGCATAGAGGCTCTTAACTCCAATTACCCACCAAAAAGCTGGAAGTGGAACTGTGACTCAATGGTAGAGTTAGCTTTGAGCAAAAAAGCTCAGGGACAGCACCCAAGGAGTTGGAGATTCAGTGCTGGCTCACACAAAATAAATGGTGACTCTGGAGGCTGAACATTGTTTTACCTGCGTTCATATCGCACATTGTCAAGGAAGTCATGTCATGTTATGTTTGTCAATGGAAAGGTTCAGTTGAGGAAGAATTGTGTGAAGCCTGGTATCAGTGGCTCGCACCATAATCCTAGCTAGTCAGGAGGCTGAGATCTGAGGATCACAGTTCAAAGCCAGTTCAGGCAGGGAAGTCTGTGAGACTCTTTATATCTAACTGACCACCAGAAAACTAAATGCAGCTGTGGTTCAAAGTGGTAGAATGCTTGCTTTGAGCGAAATTGCTCAGAGACAGTGCCCAGGCCCTGAGTTCAAGCCCTGTGTTGAGGGGGAAAAAAAGGCCAGTAGGACATGTATGTAGAAGATGTCATCCTTGGGAGGCCAGGAAGCTGTGGTGCTGTTGTTAACAGGTGCATGTCACAGGGTGAGGCACTAGAGGTGGGCTGGCTGAGTCCCAGCTCCGGAAAACAAATTGAGCCTTCAGGACTTCTTTCATGCTGTAGGGCATCCTTACATGTTTTCTTATTTAGAGGTTTATGGTTTCTATTTAGATAGTATGCGTGGGCACTTGAGACAGGCAATCAAGTGCCCAGCCAGGCCCATCAGGAGCTCTGGTGATTCCCTCATCACAGGTACCTAGCTGGCAGCTAGCCTGATCACAGAAAGCAGAAGGTAGCATTTGCTACCTTCCTCTTGAGCCTTCCTTGAGTGTGCGTGGGCCTGACCAGGTGTTACAGGTTAGGCACCTGTGTTAGCTGTCATTTCCTTCTTGTAGCTGCTTGTGTGCCCCCTGCATGTCTCTGCTGTACCCAGCTAAGTGTGTGTTCCATGTAGGCTTCGGTGTGAACAGGCTGTCGGCCAAGGCTGGGGCAGGCACCTGTGGCACATAGTTGAGTGACCTCCCATGCACATCTCGCTCTGACAGTAGAGTGCACTGGTGGTCCACAGGCTAGGGTTTGGAGAGGCGGTCATGTTCCCAGCAGGCAAGTAGCATCCTGTTAACAAAGAATCCTTGTTTTGCCTAGAATGGGAACTACTAGCATTTCTTGTCAAATGTTAAGAAGGCTCTGTAGATGTTCGGATAGATGACAATGTAGCAAAGCAGGGAAATGTTCTTGCCTGTGGCTTGAGAACATGATTGGCAGAAGCATGAGAGACCTGAGGGGAGCAGAAGCAGAAGAGAGGCCTTCTGAGGGGGAGCAGAAGTGTAACGTGTCCTGTGCCTTCCTCATAGGTGCATCCCTCAGAGACAGTCAGAGGACATGCATGCCTTTGTTGCCGAAGTTGCCTACAAGATACAGCTTCAGCAAATTGAAAACCTGGTTGTGAGCCCCTGGGCCCTGGTAGTTGCTGTTCTGCTTCAGAACCGGCCATCCATGGACTTTGATGCTCTGATAGAGAAGACTTTGTGGTTGAAGGGCGTGGCCCAGGCATTTGGAGGCTTCCTCCTGTGGCCCGGTACGTGTGTGATACAGCGACACGAGTGTGTTTGCTTCCTATGGCTCTGGTGCCCAGGTGAAGCCAGGGCTGGGCCTTGGCTGGGCAGGTGTTCGTTCACTGAGCTGCAGTCACGGCCCTCACACTGTGTCCCAGACCTGAAAACCTGCATAAGACAATGAGGTGCAGAACCCTCGTCTGTTGTCCCACTCACAATGGGCTGCCCAGGCCAGGGACCACCGGAGAGTAGCTATTCTCAAGTCAGTTCCCCTCCAGGACCCTCAGCCTTGAGGATAGAGTACTGCAGCAGAGTGGAGAGTGGTGACCTGAGGCTTTCCCTGTCTGCCTCCCTTGTGATCAGGAGTTCAAGGCTGGCCTTGCAGGGCTTAATATACATAAAGTTGCCATGGTGAAAATGCCCTGAAACTTACAAACCCTGTGTTGGGAACTGGAGTGCCATAAGGATGGTGAGCTCATATTTACAATTTCATTTAAAATTGTGCAGCACAGCTGGAAATACTTTCTGTTTAAACCTAGCTCGTGGTTTTATAGTCAGGCACCTGGTGTTCACACTGGGCCCTCCTGTGTTGGGTCCTTCCAGAACACAAGGCTGGCCTGGTGGTCCCTGGAAGATGGAGGGGAGGACTGTGGGGTGGAGACCAGTGGCGCGCGGTGTGTGTGTGTGTGTGTGTGTGTGTCCTGAGCTGGGCCAGCTACGCATAGGGGTGTGTGTGTGTGTGTGTGGAACCTGAGCTGTGGGGTGGAGACCAGTGGCGCGCGGTGTGTGTGTGTGTGTGTGTGTGTGTGTAGAACCTGAGCTGGGCCAGCTATACATAGGGGTGTGTGTGTGTGTGTGTGTGTGTGTGTGTATGTGTGGAACTGAGCTGGGCCAGCTAGGGGTCAGTGCCTGGCACCAAGGCAGGAGCTGCTGCAGGTGTGTTCCAAGGGTGGCACTGAAGCGGGAAGCCCGTGGCTAGCAGTCATTGCAGTCTTACAGGCTATGGGCCTGCACTGGGCTCCACAGGGTGTGGGAAGTGGTTCTGGATTGTCACAGGCCTTTGGAAACCACACTGCTGCCAACTGCCAGCTCTATGGAGAGAGCAGGGTGGGGCAGAGGAGGCCGGGGTGCTCACACACATCCCCCCCACTGTCTTGTGTGTAGATAACAAGCCCCCAGAAGAAATTATCCAGTCCAGCTTTCTTCTGCACTCCAACCTCGTCAGCCTTGTTGGAGACCAGGTGGCTCTGCACATGAAGCTGGAAGACTCGGAAGTGGTTGACGGCCTCCTCGTCCAGCATATCACCCTCCTTATGTGCTCAGCTTATAGGAACCAATTGCTCAACATTTTTCTCCGTCCTTCCTTAGTAGCTGTAGCCTTGCAGATGACACCTGGGTTCAGGAAAGGTAACTTTCTGGAGTGTGACCTTGAAATTCGGAAGAGGCCTGGCCTTCCAGTTCCATGAAGGGAGCAGTGTTTGGAGCCTTGTAAAGTGCGGCCACATCTGTTTAGCCCACACGCCAGCAAGGACCGGGCTTTACACTCAGAAGAAGTTAGGTTTGTTCCCTAAATACGTGGCCATCTGCTTAGAGTTTTAGAATCGGAGGGAGCAGTTGTCCCACATCTGTAGTCCCGGCTGCTTGGGAGTCTAAGTCAGGAGACCTGCCCACTTTGTTAGACAGGCTATACAATGCAGCAAGACCTTGTCTTACAAAAGCAGAATCTTTTTAACTAGGAAGAATTAAAATCCCTTCTTGGAAACTTTCTATCATGAAGGATAGTGAGTGCTGCCAGTGAGCCGTTGCCCAGTTCTTACCCTCTGGTGGTTCCTCACCCCAGAGCAGGTGGGCAGCGCCTCGTTAACATGTGCCCTGGGGAGCTGAGGTCTGGGGAGGTGGGCAGCTAAAGAGCGCTTCTGGAAAGAGCCTGGGCTGAAGGCTGCAGTGTCTGCCCCGGTCCCCTGAAAACCCTTGGACAGGGAGCCCAGGAGAGTCACATGAGGGTAGAAGTTCTACCAGGTGTCTGTGCAGGTCTGACTTTGAACCACTGTGGGTGCCACAGCAGTGTTTGGTGGTTCTGCTTCCTCCACAGTCCGCAGGCAGCATGCTAAAAAACATAGCAAAGATACAGAGGATGGGCTGTAGAGGGAAACAGGGACAAGTCCCTTCCTGCTCTGCTGGGCACCCAGGGGTGGAGGGTGGGTCCCTGCCGAGAGCTTCAGTGGCATGCAGATGCTGTGGGTGAGGCTGGAGCTGGTGTCAACCTCTTCCAAGCATGAAACTCTGTCCCCATTACATGGGTAACAGCTTGCCTCTGGGGACCTCCGCCGGGGTGTCATGGGCTTCGCGGTATGCCCTAATGGTGGAAAGCAAAGTTGTGATTTCATGTAATGGATTCTTTGCAGAGAATGTCTTCAGTTGCTTCCGCTTCCTGCGTGATGTGTTTTTAGATGAGTTCATATTCCTTCCAGGAAACACACTCAGGGTAAGTCCTGACAGTAGATGACAGCGAGGCTGCAGGCTTAGATTTGGGAGTGTCTCATGTAGCGTGTGTCTGGATTTTGGCGTGTCACGGGTAGTGTGCATCTGGATTTTGGCATGTCTCAGCGTGTGTCTTAGGTAATGTTTGTCTACATTTCAACATGTCTCACGTAGCATGTGTCTGGATTTTGGTGTATCTCAGTTAGTATGTATCTGGATTTCAGTGTCTCACTTAGTGTGAGTCCATCCCTTCACAACACAATGAGGCATGAGGATGCCCACAACTCACCAGACATTGCTCTGATTCCTGGTCAGGCTTAGCTAATATTGTAGACATTGATAAGAGGAAGGTCATTCTGAACAGCCAAAACAGCTACTGTAAATAACTCTCTTGTGTTAAGTATTTAGAAATCAGCACACGGTTTGTTTGGTCAGCCACAGCGCCATTGTGGGGATAGCCTGGCATGTGAACTACAGGGAACAGTCAGATTCTGGGGACTGGCTAAGGGCCTCTTGGGGCAGGCAGGCAGGGGTAGAGTAAGGCAGGTAGAGCTGTACGTACTGTGGGCTGTGCCAGGAAGCAGCTTTGCCTTTCCCTGTGGGGGGAAAGGGATGGAGGGGGAGGGATGCCTGGATTTCAAGGGTATTTTAGGACTGGTGTGTGCACTTGCTGTTTAAGTCCAGGACACAGGCTGTGAGGAGGCAGCACTTCACCCCGTCGGGACCCCATGGGTGTTTGTGTTGTGCTAGGGCAAGTGTGTGGCCGAGTGATTGTGGGAGGGCTGTGGGACTGCGTGCCCTGATCCTTGTGTGCCTGGTAGCTAAATGTGCTGCCCATGGCTTCCTTTTTCCTTGAAGGACTTTGAGGAAGGCTGTTACCTGCTTTGTAAAAGCGAAGCCATACAGATTTTTGGGAAGGATATCCTCATCACAAAGAAAGGAGACGCTGTGTTAGATTTTCTAGTGAGACTCTTTAAGCCTTTTGTGGAATGTTACCAGGTACGTAAATGTTGCAGTCTTCTTTATGCCCCCATATCAAATACTGTCCCTCCAACTCTGCTCTTACTTCTGCTCTGAGGGTAATGTCTCCCTGAGGAGGAGGATGGAACCAGATAGTACCTCAGTACCCAGAAAGGCGAGCCACTCATGAGGTCCCGTTGTCAGGCCATGTCCAGCTTGATTTGGGGGTGTTTGATACATAGTAGGCTCTAAGTGAATGTAGACTTGAATACCTCATAATGTCAGTTACTGATGTTACTAAATGCTAGTGTGGGAGGGAAAGTACATGTCTGGAGGGTGGAGAGTGCATGGGGGCAGGGACAGGAAGGGGGGATGGTGCTCATCAGGTGTGTGGGAGGGGGGACAGGAAGGAGGGGATGATAAGCCCCCTGGGAATTCCCCAGGACCACAGGGAGGGCACAGGAAATGCAATCTGTGGTACCCATGCATGTTAGAGAGGAGAGGGTTCTTGGTTTATCAGCCCGAGGATTCCTGGTAAAGGGAAGTTCTGCCTTCTACCATAGCACGCTCCATACTGTTAGGTGTAGTAAGAGACAAGACCAAAGTTACACCTAACTGGCTTCTGTCTTCCCAGGTGGCGTAAGAGATAGGAAGCTGTAGTAAGTAACTTCCTTATAGCCAGCCAAAATGAGAACTACAATTTCAACAAATGTCCATAGTATTTCAGACTTTTTTAAAAAAAAAAAAAAACTGGGGCTTGAACTAAGGGCCTCATGTTCTAATTAGGCCTTTTTCACTCAAGGCTGGTGCTCTTCTACTTTCGCCACAGCTCCAATTCTGGCTTTGCTGGTTAATTGGAGATACGAGTCTCATATTCATTTGAATTTGATCCTCAGATCCCAACTTCCTGAGTAGCTAGGCTTATAGGCATGAGCCACCAATACTCAGCTCCAGACTTTCTTCTAATTGTAAAATTTAATAAAAACTCAAATGAGATGTCCTAAGAACTCTCCTGCTTTTCCTGCTCAGACCTTGGAGATGTGCATTCTAGGCAGTACATTTACTGGACTTGACTATTTTACCCTCTCTACTCCTCGTAATCAGATAATTTGCAGATACCTCTTGGATGAAGAGGAGGAGTGCTTCACTGAGAAACAGTACTTGGCTGCAGTTAGGAGATTCACAAACCAGCTTCTCGATCAAGGTCAGTTACAACTCAGTCTGGTGATTTCTTTTAGGTGAGAATGAAAGTAATCCACTAACCCTTTCTGTTCCTCATCGTAGGTGCCTCTCAGTGTTACGACGTATTGTCTTCTGATGTGCAGAAAAATGCCTTAGCAGCTTTTGTGCGACTTGGTGTGGTAGAGAAGAGGAAGGTGTAAGTACTATTTGAAAAACTTAAAGAGATGTATGGGAAATGCACTGTGGCGCCTACCCTTCCTCACATATAGTCATTCAGTCAGTGTGAACTACCTGAAAATCCTGTACCACGTGAAACCTAGGCAGGAAGGGAAGTACTAAGCTGGGCACTGATGGCTCATGCTTCTAATACTAGCTACTCTGAAGGCTTATATCTGAGGATCAAGGTTTGAGAACAGCTTAGGCAGAAAAGTCCATGAGCAGAAAGTCAGACATGGAACTCAAGTGGTAGAATGTCAGCCTTGAGCAAAAAAGTGAAGTAAGAGCACTAGGGCCTTGAGTAAAAGCCCTAGTACTGACACACACACACACACACACACACGGGCACTGGGACGGACACACACACACGGGCACTGGGACGGACACACACACACGGGCACTGTCCACACACACACACACACACACGGGCACTGGGACGGACACACACACCCGGACACTGTCCACACACACACACACACACGGGCACTGGGACGGACACACACACCCGGACACTGTCCACACACACACACACACACACACACACACACACACACACACACACACACACACACACACACAC
>NW_012267240.1:1659591-1675867 GCF_000151885.1 Dipodomys ordii | reverse complement strand
ACACACACACACACACACACACACACACACACACACACACGGGCACTGGGACGGACACACATACCCGGACACTGTTGGTTCACACCTATAATCCTAATTACTCAGGAGGCTGAGATCAGAGGATCAGAGAATTGTGTTTCTAAGCAAGCCAGGGCAAGGAAAGTCCATGAGACTTTTTTTTTTTTTTTTTGGCTTTGAGCTTGAATTCTGGGCCTGGGTTCTGTCCCTGAGCTCTTTTTTGCTCAGGCTAGCACTTTACCACTTTGAGCCACAATAGCACTTCTGGTTTTCTGGTGGTTAATTGGATAGAGCCTCATGGGCTTTCTTGGTCAGCAGGCTTTGAACCTTGATCCTCAGATCTCAGCCTCCTGAGTATCTAGGATTCCACAGGCATGAACCACCAATGTCTGGCTCATGAAATTCTTATCTCCAGGGCTGGGAATGTGGCTTAGTGGTGAAGTGCTTGCATGAATCCCTGGGTTCCATTCCATTCCTTAGTAACACATAAACAGAAAAGGCCAGAAGTGTCGCTGTGGCGGAAGTGGTAGAACGCTAGCCTTGAGTAAAAGAAACTAAGGGACAGCACCCTAGCCTTGAGTTCATTAAGCCCCAGGAGTAGCAAAAACAAAACAACTAACTCTTATCTTCAGTTAACCACTAAAAAAAAAAAGCTCAAGTGGTAGAGGATTAGCCTTGAGCACAAAAACTCAAGGACAATGCCCAGACCCTCAGGTCAAGCCCCAGACTAGCACCAAGAAAAAAGGAGGGACAGAAGAAGGGAAGGAGAGGAAGGGAGGGAGGGAGGAAGGGAAGAGGGTAGGGACTATAGGAATTAGTGTTCTGACCTACCTATAGAAACTATAAGAAAGACTTGGGAACATGTTTGTGAGGGGAGGTGAGGGGGTGATTGGTGGTTTCCTGTGGGAGCAAATGTACCTAGCATAAAGTGTGGTCAGGAGAAGGAAGCACAAAGCCCAGGAGACGGGACCAGGGTTTCCCAGTGCTGCAGACGCCTGCATAAGTAAAACGCCTTGGGCTGTGGGATTGGGAACAACATACCCATCCATGCAGAACTTGTTTTTCACCCCGATCTGTGCAGTAACGAAGCTTGTTCTTTTCTTCAGAAACGATGGCTACATATTTAGTGTGCAGGAATCTGCCACCACCAGATTAGAAGAAATGCTTGGTGAGTGCAGCATCCTCTGATAAACGTGTTTATGAATATATTATAGCAAGAGGGTATGCTACATCTCCAAAAGGAACAATAATATTATACTTATATAAACAGAATTTTCTCAAGGAAACTAAAGAGAAAGTGCAAAGAAAATTAAGCAAGAAAACACAATAGTCATAAAATGGGCAGACTTGTACAACACAAAGATTCTGCTCCCAGCAGAGGGGTGTGTGAGTGGGGTGTGGATCCCTTGGCTGGCTGTAGCAAGCACTGGTCCTGATTCTTGCTTGCTTCCCTCTCTGTGGTCTTGGCAAGGACTGGGGTCAGAGTTGAGCACTGACTGGATGTGCAGCTCACATCCCTTGTGGCTGTCTGTGGCGAGATTCTCCTCTAGTCCTGGGTCTTGCTCTGTTGTCCTGGCCAGAGATGTTAGCACAGACTTTGTGGATGCACAGCTCCAGCTAGTGTATAGCTGTAAGAGGACCACTCACCCTTGTGCTAGGTCCTGTTATCGTGTAAGTGAAGACCCCTGTATAGAGAGTAGGCTCTGTGTGTGTGCACTAGTGCCTGCCTGAGTGAGCAGAGCACTGTTAACAGAGATAATGGGGGATTTCAGAAGAGGAGATACTAACATAAGCCAGTGGCTCATGTCCATAATCCTAGATACTCAGGAGGCTGAGATCTGAGGATTGTGGTTCAAAGCCAACCCAGGCAGGAAAGTCCATGAGACTCTTATCTCCAGTTAATCAACAGAAAACCGGAAGTGGAGTTGTGGCTCAAGTGGTAGAGTGCTCACCTTGAGCTGAAGAGCTAAGGGACAGGGCCCAGGCCCAGAGTTCAAGCCCTACAACTGACCAAAAAATGTGTGTGTATGTGTGGATTATATTGAATATGCATTATATCGCTGAGTATGAATATTCTGACCAATAGCATCTTTGTATCTAATCTTATGCTAGGACTGCATGAGGGAGCTTTGGGTAGATGGGTAGATGGGGGAGGGAGGCAGTAGGAAAAGTAGGACTGGGCCAAGGAAGGAGAGTGACCGAGGAGCGGGGGAAGAGTAGTAGAATTGTTGATGTGGGTGGGAGGTCAGCCCATTTGTCAGAATCAATCTTCCATGTATGTCATGCCCGATAACAGTGCACTTTGAAACTCAGGCAAGATCTGGAGGGGAATGGGGATTCCTGTGGGCAGCAGCTGGAGTGGGCAGTGCGCTCCCCTGTGCCCCGCTGGCTGTCTCGGTGTTTGCCATACCTGCAGAGCAGACCCCCAGTCTTTCACCAAGGTCAGGGAACAAGAGAAGACAATGATTGTCGCTATGTCTCTTGTGTGTCTCAGGTTGTAAGACGCCGGTAGGAAAACCTGCCACCGCGAAACTTTAATAATCGCCAGATGGTTGGTCATGTAACTACTGCCACAAAGAAGATACCACAAACAATGGAAAAGAAGAGCCACACCCTCATGAGCCGCACCTCATGGCCCATGGACACAGCAGAGAGGAAGAGGTGATCAGAGTGACCCCTCCGTGCAGTTGAAGTCGCTCCTGTCAACCCTGTGCATGTTTTAAAATAAAACAGTCTTTTTGAAAACACTCAGGAAGGCAAAGCCAGCCCTGCCCGGCTGGACACTCTCAGCTTCCCGCTGGCTTCTCAGTTGCAGTGCATGGCGGCTGGTGAGCATTTCCCATACGAAGTCCGAAACACTGACTCCACAGGAGCAGTGTTGGTCATACCCAGACTCACTGCAAGTACTGCATCCAATGGTCATGCCGGTCAGTGACGCACACATAAGATGCTGAGAGTCAGACCCCAGGAGAGCTCTGTCATTAGCACTCGTCCTAGGATGTCCAAAGTGGACCCAGTCTGAATGGCCTTGGGCATTCTGGGTAAGGGGCAGGAAGCTTATCCTGGTCCTCGGCAGTCAGCGTCTCTGTCATGTCCAACAGGAGTCTGCGCTGGGCTCGATGGAGGGAGGGAGGTGGAGCGATGTGTGCAGCTAGAACAGGGATGAGAAGGCGCCTGGGAGGTTCTAGGGGACCTAAAAGAAAATCACATAGTCACCACCTCAGCGGTGGGTGTGCCAGTCGTCTTGGGCTGCTGTAGCAGAGTGCTCAAACACAGACGTTCACTTCTCACAGTTGAAAGGGTAAGAGCCAGGGTGCTCCCGAGCCTGTCTGTGGACTTAGTGCCGTCTCCTGTGACCTCTGTACCATGTGCAAGCACACATGCATGCACACACATGCACACAAGTATATGTGCGCACTGTTGAACGTGTGTGTACACACGCCTATAGACTGGACTGGAGGTGAGCACTTGTTATCTCCTCTAATGAGATACTGGTTCTAGCCCAGTGTGGGGTGCAGGGAAAGGCTGGCTGTGTGGCATTGTCACTAACTGGCTGCAAGGTATGCTTCATGAAGTATTTCAACCACTCAGTCTGTATACGTATATTTTTTTATGATACCCTTGCTGGACACGTGTGTACCGAAGGAGAAAATGATCTTTGACCTTCATTCATTCATTTGCCAGCCCTAGGACTTGAACTCAGGGCCTGAGTTTTTTCACTCAAGGCTGGCTGTTTACCACTTGACCAGAGCTTCACATTGCAGCATTTTGATGGTTAATAGGTTAGAAGAGTCCTGTGGACTCTCTGGGCCAGGCTGGCTTTGAATTGTGATCCCTCAAATGCTGGCTTCATGTTTTTTAGACCTGTCTACTGCACAGTGGGCTTAAGGTACAGAGCAGCTGCAGCTAGTTAGATGTGTCTCGGAGCCAGCTCTGGCTTTAAAGAAAGCAGCGAAGGGTCTTGAGCTCTAGGTGGGGCCAGCAGGTGTCACTGCTAGTCCCTTCAGCCATTCTCCCTATGAGACTCCGTGTAAGCCTCAAATTGCCAAAACACAGGTGCTTGCCAGACCAGGCACTGTACTCTCAGCCCACACCGCCAGTCTTGCCTCTGCTTCTAAGTCAAAGACAGAAAGGCCCAAAACATTACTTTCCCAAGACTGTCTCTACCTTAGGCACAATGTGAGGCAATGGCTAAGAATGTGAGTCTACAAGTGGAGAGTTCAAGACCCAGCCCCGCAATGTCTAGGGGCTAGGCAGTCCATGTAGGTCAGAAACACTCAAGTCCAAGCCACTGGACAACTCAGCCCAAGGCCCCGGACTCTCCCTACACAGTCCCATGTCCCAAGAGGGTCCTGCCACATGCCGCCAACCCGGGAAAAAATTGAAATTTGCACTCCTTTGTATAACTACTCCCCAAGGTAAGAGAGATGTCAAAAAAGAAGTTTGTCCAAACCTCTGGTGGCTGTTGGAACAGGCTAAGCAACAGGATGCCCCATGGACTTGCAAGTAATACAAGTGTGGAACTGGGGAGCTGAGTTCCTGGCTCCCGTGGGAGTCTGGTCTGACCTGCCCGCCTGCCTGTGAGTCCTTGACTCCATGTCACAGTCTTGTCCTGCCACAGGCCACCTCAGCAGGCCACAGATGAAGGTTCCACATATGAGCGAGAAGAGCGTTGGGTGGGACCCAGTGGCAAACACTGAGGCAGTCCTTGGCGCTGTGTGTAGCTGGTACCTTGCTTCCTGCTGGACAGACCCTGATCACACGCCCTCGGGCAATGGCAGCAAACAATCACACCCACTTCCACACTCACCTGCCACATTCTGGGAGCCGAGCATTGCTGGAAATCCACTCCATCACTGCCTCGGGTACAAAGACTCCTGCCACCTTCAACATTGGCCTGGCTGTATCTCTCTCCCCCTTTCTCCCTCTCCCTCTCTCTGCCCCACCCCAGCCCCTCTCTTGCCAGTCCTGGGGTCTAGGCACCCCCGGGCCTTTGTTCTCCAGGCTGCGCTCTACCATTGGAACCATATTGCCACTTCCAGCATTTTTTTTTTTTTTTGCTTATGTGGTGCTGAGGAATCGAACCCAGGGCCTCAGGCATGCAAGGCACACGCTCTACCACTGAGCCACCTTCCCAGCCCCATTTTTTTCTTTTTTTTTGTCGGTCGTGGGGCTTGAACTCTGGGCCTGGGCACTGTCCCTCAGCTCTTCAGCTCAAGGCGAGCGCTCTACCACTTGAGCTACAGCGCCACTTCCTTTTGAGTAGTTTATTGAGATAAGTCTTACCAAATTTTCTGCCAGGGCTGGCTTTGAACCATGATCCTCAGATCTCAGCCTCCTAAGTAGCTAGGATTACAGGCATGAGCCACCAGCGCTCGGCTTCTTTTTCAAATTGTTGAACCTCAGAAATACAAAGCTCCTAGCAGATTCAAGCACACTTTGCTAGTTCCCGCTCAGTGCTGGTTGCTTGAGACCTGCTGCTCCTGTCCACCCGGGAATTCCAGTGAAGCCTATCACCAGATGTGGAAGAGATGAATATTTCAGACCCTCTGAATGTTTGAGAATGTCTTGGGATCTTGAAAAACATTTCTGTCGGACTCAGCAGAGCCAGGCCTCAGGAGGTACAACAGCCTGGGTGGCTGCAGGCACGAGCCCCAGGTCTGGGCACTGCCGCTGGAGGCTTGAGGAGGGCAGGCCCAGTGGAAGGAAGGACAGGGTGGGTACAGGACACACTGGGTCCCCCCACTCTGCCTTTCTTTTCCTCCCACCCCCACCCTACCATAGTGCGCCGTCTTACCAGAGGCCAAAATGGTGGGGACAAGCAGTAATAGGGTGAAACCAGGACAGCCTTGCCAGGGCAGCAGAAAGCTAGCTGACACGTGGGTGCTGCGGAGGGCTCCTGTGTAGACTTAAGGTTAGAATGGCACTTCAAGTCAGTGAAGAAAAAAGATGATTCAAAATTGTGGTGCTTGCTAATTATCTGTGGGAATCTAGAACTCTGATGACATTAAGAAAAAAACCTACATTCTTACACAATAAAGGTTCACTTCTTTACCAAGGTTTGAACTCATGCTGCTTCAGGAGGGCAGGCTCTTTGCTTATTTTGGAGATGGAGTCTCCATTTCAACCTTCTAGGTCTGGCCTCAGTAACTAGGATTATATGCTTGAGTCTCCAGCATATGGTACAGTTAATTTCCTAAATATACAGCAAACTCCAAAATCATAATATACAAACAATCTAAGAGAAAAAAGGCAGCAGACAGGATGGGTACCTTAAAAATAAAAGGGCTGGGCAGGCACCAGTGGCTCACACCTGTCATCCTAGTTACTCTGGAGGCTGAGATCTGAGGATCACCAAAGCCAGCCCAGGCAAGAAAAGCCGTAAAAGTCTTATCTCCAGTAAATCACCAGAAAACCGGAGGTGGCGCTGTGGCTCAAGTAGTAGAGCGCTCGCCTTGAGCTGAAGAGCTGAGGGATAGCGCCCAGGCCAAGTTCAGGCCCCACAACCGACAAAAAACAAAAAGAAGCTGGGCAGTGGTGACTTACCTATAATCCTAGTTACTTAGAAAGGGAGATCTGACGATCACTGTTCAGCACCAGATTTGCCCAGACAGGCAAATCTGCAAGATTCATTTCTAGTTAATCAGCAAAAAGCAAGGACGTAGAAAAATGACTAGTGGTAGGGCACTAGCCATGAGTGAAAAAGCTGAACCAGAGTGCCAGGCCAGGGCTGGAAGATGGTCGTGTGGTAGACAAGCAGCCTTGCACGCATGAGGCCTTGGTTCCATTCCTCGGCACCAGGTAAGCAGAAAAAGCCAGAAGTGGCGCTGTAGCTCAAATGGTAGAGTGCTAGAGCTGAGGGACAGTGCCCAGGCCCAGAGTTCAGGCCCCATGATCAAAAAAAAAAAAAAAAAAATGCCAGGCCGAGTTAAAGCCGCTGTTCTGCATACAGAGACAAAAAACAGGTGTTTATTAATTCAGAGCCACACCTCCACTTGTGGCTTTTTGGTAATCAGAAATAACTTTCTTGCCTGGGCTGGCTTTGAACTGTGATCCTCAGCTCTCAGCCTCTGACTAGCTAGGATTACAGGCGTGAGCCACTGGTGCCCAGCATTACTATTTCACAGAAAATTATTAAAATGAGTAAGTCTTAAGAGGACTCATCACCAAATGAATAATGTATTGTTTATGGAAACAATGTTTTCCTGCATTGCTGGGGAGAATGTAAAATCATACAACCTTCCTAATAACCAACTGGGCAATGTCTACCTAAATTTAAAAACTAGTTTGGCAGGGCACCGGTGGCTCATGCCTATAATCCTAGCTACTCAGAAGGCTGACATCTGAGGAATCTAGGTTCAAGCCAGCCTGGGCAGGAAAGTCCATGAGACTTTTTTTTCTTTGCTGCCGGTTCCAGAGCTTGAACTCTGGGCCTGGACATTGACCCTGAGCTTCTTTAGTTCAAAGCTACCACTTGAGCCAGATCCACTTCCAGCCTTTTCTGTGTGTATGGAACTGGGGACTTGAACCCAGGGCTTCATGCATGCTCTGCAAGCACTCTAACCACTAATCCATGTTCCCAGTCTCCATGAGACTTTTATCTCAAATTAACTGTCAGAAAACCAGAAGTGGAATTCTGGCTCAATGTGGTAGAATTCTAGGGCCTCTTGAACAACAACAACAAAAAATGCTCAGAGACAGTGCCCAGGCCCTGAGTTCAATTCCCATGACTGATAAACTAGTTTGGTTGCATAATACCTAGAGTGTACAGATTATTCATAAGGTGTCATACACGCACACATACCTATTACATATCTATGGAACATTTTCAGGATTTTTGTAATCATAAAAATCTAAAGCAATAAAGTATTAGGAAAAGCAAAATTATGATTTATCCCTTAATAGACTGAAGACTGTTTCCTCAAAGACACTGAGGTACAGCTATAGTTTTGGCAGTGATGTTGACGATTGTGGATTGTTCATGTGCAGCGGCATGTGATGCAGTTTCTGAGGGCAGTTCATCTCTAGTGGGCGGGGCTGAGGAAGTTGCCTCTTCACTTTGGTGGACCGCAGCACTCATGATCTCCCTTGCACAGCCCACGGCTGACCCTAGCTGCTGCCAGCACTGTTGTTTCCTTGACATCCCTCAAGGACCAGGTCAGATGCCAGTGGTTCTGAGAACTTCTACTGCTGTTTCCCTTCAGCACTCTGTGCACTGAACTGTCTGCACAAGGCATCACCAAATGGTTCTCTAATATTAGCCTTTCGAGTTGTTAAACCCTTTAACAGACAGCGTGGAAATGGCAAAATGTCTTGAATGGCTAGTGCTAGCCTCAAGAAAAATCTCAGAGACAGCATCCAAGCCTTGAGTTCAAGCCCCAGGACCTGCCACACTCGGGCACAACACACACATACACAGCCCAGGCACTGATGGCTCATGCCTGTAATCCTAGGTACTCAGAAGGCTGACATCTGAGTATCATGGTTCAAAGTCAACCTAGGTGGGAAAGTCCATGACATTCTTTATTTCTAATTAATCAACAGGAAACTCGAAGTGGAGCTGTGGTTCCAAGTGACAGAGCACTAGCCTTGAGCAAAAAAGAGCTCAGGGACAGTGCCTAGGCCCTGAGTTCAAGCCCCAAGACAGACAAAAAAAAAAGAAAAAAGCATGCTGTCTGTTCTCCCATTTGTGATTATGAAGCACAGCTGTCAGCACTTTAAACCTGTGACAGCTTCTCACACATACACACTTTTTCTTTCTGCTGGTCCTGCGGCTTGAACTCGGGGCCAGGGCTCTTTCCCTGAGATTCTTTTGCTCATGGCTAACACTCTACCACTTGCGCCCCAGCGCCATTTCCAACTCTGAGTGGTTTATTGGAGATCATAGTCCAATGGACTTTCCTGCCTTGGCTAGCTTGGAACCATAGTCCTCAGATCTCCGCCTCCAGAGTAGCTAGGATTACAGGTGTGAGCTACTGGCACCCAGCCACACTTTTCTTTCTTTTTTCTTTTTTTGTTGGTCGTAGGGCTTGAACTGTGGCCTGGGCCCTGTCCCTCAGCTCTTCAGCTGTAGACTAGCGCTCTACCACTTGAGCCTCAGCCCCACTTCCGGTTTTTTCTGCTTAAGTGGTGCTGAGGAATGGAACCGAGGGCCTCATGCATACAAGACAAGGACTCTACCAATGAGCCACCTTCCCAGCCCCACACTTTTCTTTGTAACAGTAGAACCTTGTCATTTGGCTCCTAGGTCTTGTAGCCTTCATTTTCTTTACATAAAATTCACTTTTGAAGAGTACACCAATTTTGCACATTTGAAATCTTCCCCTCCAGAGAATCCTAAACTGATAACTGGGTCTGGGGCCCAGCGGCACAGCAGCATTGGCCTGGTATGCCTCGGTGCAACCTCAGCACGAGAGACATTACAATGAGATGACAGCAGAACACTCAAAGATGCTAAGAAGTTGCTTTTTTCCCCGCAAATAAAGCAAGAACACACAGCCAAGTGGTGATGCATACCTATTACTTTGGAGGCAGAAGCAGGAGAATCACAAACTTGAGGCCAGCCTAGCTACATAGGGAGACCTTGTCTGAAAAAATAACAAGAATGTAAGAATGTTGGTTAGATAAGACACTATAGTGTCAATTTTATCTGTAAGAACATTTTAAGCTTTATAAACATTTCCATTATCTTCATATTACAATGTATCAAAAGCAAAATTTACATATATGATCTTTTTTTTTCTTCTAATTGCCAGTCATGGGGCTTGAGCTCAGGGCCTGGGCTCTGTCCCTGAGCCTCTCTGTGCTCAAGGCTAGCACTCTACCACTTGAGGTACAGCACCACTTCTGACTTTTTCTGTGCATGTGGTACTGAGGAATCAAACCCAGGGCTTCATGCGTGCTAGGCAAGCGCTCCACTACTTAAGCCACCTTCCCAGCCACATACAATCTTCTATTCCACATCAGGTTCTGAAGAATCAAATCTGGGGCTTCATGAATGCTAGGCACGCACTCTACACTGAGCCACCTTCCCAGCCACATAGGATCTTATATTCCACATCAAGTTCTAAACTACAATTCCAGGTAAGATAGCAAATTACCAGCTTTATGTACTCATAAACTATAGGTAGTAGCAGTACTTTAAACAAAAATGAGTGTTAGCACGTAAAAACATGAGGCTTTTATCAGAGCTGTCTTTTCTTCCATCAGTAAGTAACTCAAGTCTGATTTCAACCTGGTGACAGCTATTACAAGCAAACCAGAAAAAGGTGATTGATGCTGAAGAGGTAAATTCCAATCTGTACTGTCCTCCAGAGAAGTCTGACTCCCGTCAGTTTCCATAGCTTTCTTTGGAGTCTAAGGAAAAAAGGAATGAAATAGAAAAGCTGACTCCACTTTGAAGAATGCAGCACTAACTGCTGGGCCCAGGCCAAAGGTACACAGCCACACCGGTAGATTTCATTCTCCCTGGGAAACACATTCACCAAAAGCATGCCTGTGCACTGTGGAGAACAGAACGAATTCCTGTACTTCCAGTTTTAAAATCCCTCAGTTCTGTGAAGCAACTAGTACATCTGAGCATCCATATCTCCAGTTCAGAAGTATCATTTCATACACTGGAATCATATATTTACAAAGCACCATTTCATACAATACGTTAGAAACTATAAATAGCACAAAATACATTAATCCCAAAACTTTAACATGTTTCCAGTGATCCTAAAAACGACAAATTATAACTATCTGTTTGGCTGAGATAACCAGTTATTCCTAGCAAATCAGGATGTTATGTAAAAAAAATTAGAGAAAATGGCACCTCTAATACTTTTAACCTCTTAAATATGCACAGCTACAAGGAAAAGAAAAGTGCATCCTGGCATGTGAGTAGACACAGAGCGTATAACCCTGAACAACTGTTTGAAACCTAGTTTAAGTTTTAAATAATTTTCAGTTGTAATAACATTGTGTTTATTCATGTTAGGAAGTGATCTTGAGAAATCTGAAGATTTCTGGCACAGGTGGCTCCCATATGTACTTCTAGCTACTCAGGAGACCTAAGAGGAGTTTGAAGCCAGCTGGAGCAGGTAAGTCTTTGAGACTCCATCTCAAATTAACCAGCACAATGCTAGGCTGGAGGAGTGCTCCAATAGAGCACTAGCCATGAGCAAGAAAACCGAGGGACAGTGTGTGGCCCCAAGTTTAAGCCCCAGTATGAAACTCAGGTATAGAAATGACACCGTGGACAGAATCAGCTACTAGAGAAGAGACAACAGCAGCAACAAACTTCTTATGAAGAATCTTACATACTCAGGACAGAGAAGATGCAGCTTATCTTTGTATGCTCACAGTTCTTTAGTCAGTTTTGTTTTACTGAAACATTATAATCTGAGTCCCTTCTAAAAAGAAAGGAAAAGTTAAAAACAAACACAATAGGAGCCTTGAAGACGTCAGTGAAGGACCTTCCCTGTGCTCTGGACATTTCATTATCACCTGTTTTCCTTTTTTTTTTTTTGTCGTGGTGCTAGACTGGGCCTGAACACTGTACTTCAGCTCTTCTTCAGCTCACGGCTAGCACTCTACCAGTTGAGCTGCAGCACCACTTCCAGTTTTTTGAGTGGTTAATTGGAGATAAGAGTCTCCTGCCAAGGCTGGCTTTGAACTGTGATCCTCAGATCTCAGCCTCCTGGAATAGGATTACAGGCAAGAGCCACTGGTGCCTGGCTTTTTTTTTTTTTTAGAACAAAACCAAATCTGCTTAAAGTAGTCATTCTTGGGATCTGAATTTTATTTTTTAACTTCCAACCCTCCCAGGATCTCAAATCTAGATGTTTCACTGGGAACATTTTTTTCATTTGCCTCCAGACTGAGCTCTGTGAGCCATGCTGAAGGGGTGGGAGCACAAAGCCAAAGGCTGCTTCCAGGTCCCACAATCGGCCCTTTTGTGTTTTTTAAACCAGTTTCTACTTCATGTGACACACACTGTAACTGCAAATTCAGATGATCCAGGAATGTCAGAAAGAATCCACCATAGTCCTTATTCTTTTCAAGTAAACACTGTCAAATTTAAGTCTTATGGAATTGGTAAGTAGCATATGAAAATAATAAGCCAGGATTGGGAAGGTGGCTCAGTGGTAGAGCGTTTGCCTTGCATGCATGAGGCCCTGGGTTCGATTCCTCAGCACCACATAAGCAAAAAAGAAAAAAAAAGCCGTAAGTGGCGCTGTGGCTCAAGTGGTAGAGCCCTAGCCTTGAGCTGAAGAGCTGAGGGACAGTGCCCAGGCCCAGAGTTCTGGCCCCATGACTAGACTCCTCCTCCCCCCCAAAAATACTAAGCCTTTCAGTTATGCTGGAAATGTTAACAGAACAGTGTGTGAGCTTCCCTGTGTGTTCCACAACGATGGCAGTACTCCACACCTGCACATTAGCCAGTTTAAAAAGAAATTTTTTTTTGGAGTGGGGGGTGGTCCTCAGGGTGTGGGCTCTGTCCCTGAGCCACTCTGTGCTCAAGGCTAGCGCTCTACCACTTGAGCCACAGTGCCACTTCCAACTTTTTCTGCTTATGCGAGACAAGCATTCTACTACTGAGCCACTCTTAGCCCCCAAAAGGAATTGTTTTGACTAAAAGCTATCCTACAATGATTTCACCAAACTGTTTAATTACAACTTAAGAAGGGGAAATGTGAGATGTTTTATATGGCACTCTACCTGCTAAGAAACCTATCATCCTGGAAAATAGGGAAACTTCATACTTAAGCTTTGTATTTACAGGTATTATTTCTCTGTGCTGCGTAACACATACCATAAAGAAGTGTGTAACTCAAAAGATAACCTGAAATTTCACAGTGTGGCCATATATTCATTAAAGAAGTAGCCCAGCGAGAATGAGGGAAGGCCTATCACTGTCCAAAAAGAAATATGGGTGGTTTTTGTATTGTTTCTGCTAGTTGTGGTGTTTGAACTCAGGGTCAGGGCACTGTCTCTGGGCTTCTTTTTGCCCCAAGCTAGCACTCTTACCACTTGAGTCACAGCACCACTTCTGGCTTTTTCTGTGGTACTGAGGAATTGAACCCAGGGCTTCATGCATGCTAGGGAAGCACTCTTCCCACTAAGCCGCATTCCCAGCCAGAAATGCACTCTTTACCTGACTTATGTAACTGCAACCCCTCTGTGCATCACCTTTATAGTAACAAAAAAATTACTTTTAAAACAAGTAGCATAATTTAAAAGTTTAGTATGTTTTAATCGTTCTACTATTTTTGTTCTTTGGGTTTAAACACGCATGTTTTCTACCCCTTTTGATTATACATTTTTCTAAGTGGGCATTTTTATTTTGTTAGCAATCCAAGGCTATAAGGAATACACAAATTTACCTAACACGAATATAAATAAGCATACGCCGTCTACCCAAGTGGGTGGCAGGCCGGGTTCAGACCACGGAGGTGGTGCTCTCGGGGTTCACCCTGACCAGTCGGGATGTATTCCTCAGGTCCTGGAGCTGCTTGGCAGGCTTCCCCACACCTTCCTCAAACCTCTTCTCCACCACAGGGAGCACGGTCTCATAGAGGAAGGAGGCATTCTGTCTGATAAAGGCTTTCCTCTCAGGGTCCTGCTCGCAGCGGAGACTGTAGTCCACGTGGCGCACGGCCACCAAGATGACCTCCACCAGGCTCTCCAGCAGCGCTGTATGCAGCTCTGGCAGGTACAGCTTCAGCGCCTCCTCCAGGAAGCCCAGCGTCTGCTTGGTGAAGGCCACCACCGTGTAGCTCAGGTTGACCCAGCAGTCGTCACCCGTGTACTGCTCAAAGTCGCCCACCCCGCAGCTCCGCATCTCTTCCCGCAGCTTGCCCAGGGCCTCGGGGGTCATCAGGTTCATGCGCCGCCACATCTCCTCCGAGTTGCGGTGCTTGGTGGCCTCGATGATGATCTCCTTGTAGCTGTGCAGGGCTCCCCGGATGTCCCGCACTAGCAGCGCATGGACCACGAAGGTGAGGTCCAGCCCGATCTCGCCCAGCTGCTGGCAGTGCTCCTTGGCCACCTTCACGCACTCGGCGGCCGTCGACAGGCTCTCCTTGCTGTCGAATACCTGCTTGCTGAACGCGTCCACGAACATGCCCATGGCCGCCCGGGCCCAGACCACGAAGGCGGAGTAGCAGCCGCTGTCGGTGCCCGCGAAGTCGGTCTCGAACTCGCGGGCCGTTTCCAGCAGACTGGTGAAGAAGACGTGGCACAGCTTGTGGATGTAGAGCAGCGTGGCGCCCTCGATGCGCAGCTGGCGGATGGCCGTGTGCACGGCAGCCGCCCGGTTCCGCAGGAACAGCTCGCAGGCCTTGGTGGCCTGGCCCAGCCGGATGAGCTGCGACACGGCGCGGCGCGTGGCGCGGGGCCCGCCCCGCAGCGAGCGGTCAGGGGACAGCTCGAACACCAGCACGTCGGTGAGCTGGCGCACGCGCTCGTCCACCCGCGCGCGGAGCTCGCGCACGGCCGGTGGCCGCGGCTTGTCCTCCAGGTAGCGGCTCAGCTTGTCCAGCAGGTCCACGGCGCCCTCGAAGTCCCGCTGGGCAATGCAGACGTCCAGGTCCTCGGGGAGCTCCTGGATCCATTCCAGGGAGAGGTCCACACTCTCCTCCTCCTCCTGCTCCTCCTCTGGGGCCCGGTCAGCGGGCGGCTGGGCCTGGGCTTCGGCCTCGAAGGGATTGGTGCCCCGGGCGGGTTTGGGCGACGGCCCCGATCCTGGCCCCGGGGCCCGCGGGGCGGCCGCTGCCTCCTGCGCCTGAGCGCGCCGCCGCCGCTCGCCCAGTGCCCGCTTGGTCTCCTCCAGCACCTCCAGCCACTCGCGCTTGACCTTGGCATTCTCCGCCTGGAAGATGCGGCTCTCGGGGAACATGAGCAGCTTGAACATGTCCTTCATGGGCGGGTTGTCCTTGACGTTGACCACGGCCAGCCCGTCCAGCGGGTAGAGAGCATCATAGCGGTAGGCGCCGCGCCGCTGCGGGAGCCAGGTGGCCACCAGCAGGCAGTCGCTCATCAGGAAGCCGTGCACGCGCTGCAGCTGCGCCATGTGGTCGGCCTCATACTCCACCAGGTCCCCGTTGTACACCAGGCGCTGGCCCGGCGCCTCGAGCAGCGCGCGGCAGCCCTCGACCTTCTCCAGCAGCGTGGTGAGCGTGCGGCGCGGGCCCGCGTCCTCGCCGGGCACGGGCGCGGGGGCCCGAGGGCCGCCCGGGGGCGCGCGCGGGCCGGCAGCGGCCGCGTCCTCGCCGCCCGGGGCCCCCGCCGCCGCCCCCGCCGCCGCCGGCAGCAGCGCCAGCGGGATGCTCTCCAGCCGGCTCTTCTGCTCCGTCAGCAGGTGGCTCAGCTGGTACATCTCGCTCTCCAGGTAGGAGATCTCGCGCGCCGTCTCGATGAACTGCCGGTAGTTCTGGTAGACGTTGCGCTTCAGGTTCTGCGCCGTCTCCTCGGCCAGCGCCTGCACGCGCTGTCGGTGCTCCTGCAGGTCGCGGTCGCCGTCCGACTGCTGCGACAGCTGCTTCACGTACAGCCGCGCCTCGAACCCGCCTGACTCCAGCTGCCGCCGCAGGCGGCTCGCCCCGCTGTCAGACATGGCCACCGCCCGCTCCGCGCCTCTAGCGCGCGCCCGCGGCCACCCGCCGCCGTCACCCGCCGCCGCCGGGCTCCACTCGCGCTGGGCGGAGACCTCGGCCGGGGGCAAGGGGCTCGCGAGGGACTACGACGACGACGACGACGACGCTACGCCGGGGCCGAGCGTCTCACAGCGCGCGTGCGCCACAACTAAGGGGCTAACACTACTCCTGCTCCGGGACTGAGAGTCTCCCAGCGCGCCTACGCCAGGACCAAGCGTCTCCCAGCACGCGTGCGCGGGCGTCGAGCGTCTCCCAGTGCGCCTGCGTCGGAACCAAGCGTCTCCCAGCGCGCGTGCGCTGAGGAGGAGGGGAGGGGTCGAGTGTCTCACAGTGCGCCTGCGCTACTCCAAACGCCCACCGCGCGCCTGCGCAGAAATTGCAGTCGCCTGGGGCGCGGACGCCCAACTGCGGAAGTAAAAGTCGGGCCAGGCTTCGTGCGGGGATCCGAGTGTAACGCGGAGAGCAGGGTTGTAAAGGCAACAGACCGCTTCGGGCTCGGGCCCGCGCCCGCGAGGCAGCATAGTGCCAGCTCCGCTTGCGAGGCTCCGCATCTCGGTTCCGGCGTCCGGCGCTCGCACGCTGATTCGCTCGCGTCCGCGCGCGCGCGCGCTCTGTGG
>NW_012267240.1:1657443-1659258 GCF_000151885.1 Dipodomys ordii | reverse complement strand
GCGGCCGCCGCCGTTGGGGTGCGGGGCCCGCGGGACGCGCCGCCCGGACTCGGCTCTCGCATTAGGGACCCCCGGACATGCCGTCCTGACCCTGCCCCTGGTCGTGGGGTCCGGGAACCCCCAGATACGCCGTCTTGACCCTGGCCCTGGTGTACCACACTCAGGGGTCTCAGGTTACGATTCCTCTCACCCGGGAACAGTGCACTAGACCCAGGACTACTCCCCGCCTCCCCATGGTGTCCTAACAGGAATCTTTCTCTACTGAGTTTAAGAAAATGTAGTTTGCACTCATAGCCTTTCCCAGGCGTGAGAGGAGCTAGGTGTAGGTGGAGTTGTAAGCGCTCACAAGAGTAGGGTAGGGTAGAAAACTGTGAGCGTGCACATCTTCACACAGCCCCTTTGTGCCAGTGCAGACAGGCCGGTTCACCACCTGTCATGATGGCCTTTGGGTGGCAGAGTGGATTCTGTTTCTTGGGCCTTTGTGCGGGCACCAGTAAGGAGGTACTACTACTCACTGGTTAAGTATCTGCCTGGGAGAGTCACCATGGGGAAGCCATCTATCTCCAGATGGGCCTTCTTCCTGCTGCTCACCAGCAGGTAAGAATTTGCTCTGTTGACTTTCGTGTGTATTTGATGAACATAAAATGTTGTGATGTTTGCAGGTGCGCTGGAATTTGCCTCTACGAAGGAAGAGGTGGAATGTGCTCTATCCGTCTCAGCGAACCCCTCTTAAAGTTGAGACCAAGAAAGGATCTTGTAGAGGTACTCTGAGCATAAATCTGACTCTTGGCTCAGTAATTTGCTTTGTTCATTATTTTTCTTGACCGGTCTAGTCTTGAATTCAAAATCCTCCTACCTCAGTCTCTTGAGTGCTTGATTCTCTTGCTTCCTTGCTAGGATCACTGGGATATATGGCACCATGTGTGGCTAGTACTTGTCAACCCTGACCAGGTAGAGCAACAATGGGAAACAGATGAATTGTTCAGAACCTTGGAGCTAGGCTAAATGTAGACATGGGTAGATACATAAAACTGGAGTGCTATTTTTTCAGATGTTTAAGTTGTTAGGAGCCTAAATTGGTTTCTCCTTTGTGAAAATAGTGTCTCACATGTATGTCCCAACTAGTCAGTACCCCGGTCCTTCTATTTACCCTTCCTGAATAGCTGAGATGACTGGCAGGTGCCACTGTGTCAAACTTTGTATTGGTTGAGATGAGGGTCTCATAAATTTTTTGCTCCTTTTGCCTGAGATCAGACAGATTGCCTCAAGCTCCAGCCCTTTTAACCTTTGCATCCCGCGTAGATAGGATTTCAGAAACGAGCGAGCCATAGTGTCAGGTCTCCTTGAGAAACTTTTGAGATATAAAACAAGTTTTTTAGTTTGAGTGTTCAGGATAGAATGTCAATGACTTAAATAAAACTTTCTTTAGGCGCCGTTGGCTGTAACCTAGCTACTCAGGAGGATGAGCTCTGAGGACCACAGTTTAAAGCCAGCCCAGACAGGAAGTCCATGAGACTCTTATCTCCAGCTTAACCACCAGAAAACCATAAGTGGTGCTGTGGCTCAAGTGGTAGAGCACTTGAGATGAATTGCTGAGGGACAGCACCCAGGCCCAGAGTTGAAGCCCCATGACTGACCAAAAAAAAAAAAAAGGCTGGAAATGAAATTGTAGCTCAAATGGTAGAGTGCTAACCTTGAGCACAAAGGCTCAGGGTCAGTACTCAGGCCCTGAATTCAAGCCCTAGGACCATACACAAAAGTAGTACAGTGGAACTTTTTTTTTTCCTTTTTTTTTTTTTTTGTTGGTTGTGGGGC
>NW_012267240.1:1612666-1657146 GCF_000151885.1 Dipodomys ordii | reverse complement strand
GTGTGTGTGTGTGTGTGTGTGTGTGTGTGTGTGTGTGTGTGAGCGCGCGTGCGTGCGTGCTGGTCCTAAGGCTTGAATTCAGGGCTGGGATGCTGTCTTTGAGCTTCTTTGTACTCAAGACCAACAATCTACCACTTGAGCCACAGCTCCACTTGTGGCCTTTTCTGAGTGGTTTATTGAAGAGTCATGGATGTTCCTGTCCGGACTGGCTTTGAACTGCAGTCCTCTGATCTCAGCCTCCTGAGTAGTTAGGATTAGAGGTGTGAGCCATCGGTACCTGGCTCTTTTTCACTTGTTTTTTTATTTTGTTTCAGTGTCAGAATTTTAAGGTTTTGATGAGGTTGGGCTCATTGACCTCTTTTGGATTTGGATTGCACGTAGCGGGTCATTGTGGCACAGAGATGTTTTCCTGAGGTCTGCAGAGCTTCAGATACAATGGGCAGAACTTGTGACTGTACTCCTGCCGAGGCTTAAGATGATGGGTAGAGGAAGAAAGCACATGTGCATTTTAGAAGTTCCATAACCAGTTGACAAGGTGGTTTTGTGTTTCAGACCCTCCTGCATGAGATGATACACGCCTACTTGTTTGTCACTGATAATGATAAAGACCGGGAAGGACACGGTCCCGAGTTCTGTAAACACATGCGTCGTATCAACAACCTGACCGGAGCCAATATAACGGTATAGACAGTGCCTGCGTTTCTCTTCCTGCTAGTATAGCGGTATAGACAGCACCTGGAGAAGACAGGATCTTACTTGTTATTCAGGCTGCCCTAAAGCTCACTATGTAGTCTCTCCTGGCCTCAAACTGGGAGTCCGTCTGCCTCAGTGTCCAGGGTGCTGGAATTACAGGCTTCCCTTATTCTGTCTGACTTCAGTACACTGTAATGAGAGCTAGTATTTATTTTAGTAACTCCTGAGAGTTAGTTAAGAGGAGGATTTTCAGCAGAGAAAAGGAAGCTGACAGAAGGGGACTGGCTTCTCTTGGTGCCGGGCAGTGAAGGGCAGCAGAGCCAGCCCTGTCCCTAAGTCCTCTGCCCCTCCAGGTCAGCATTGTAGGAGCTCCCTCTCTGGACTTATATGGTGATCTCCCAGTATGTTTCCTTTTTTTTTGGGGGGGGGGTCCGGTGGTGGGGACTGAACTCTGGGCTTGGTCTCTATCCCTCAGCTCTTCAGCTCAAGGCTAGCACTCTACCACTTGAGCCACAGCGCCACTTCCGGCTTTTTTCTTCTTGTTTATGTGGTACTGAGGAATCGAACCCAGGGCCTCAGACATGCAAGGCAAGCGCTCTACCACTGAGCCATCTTCTCAGCCCAGTATGTTTCCTTATGATAGCCTTCCTCAATCTGTCCAGTTCTCCACTGCCTCTGTGCCATTCTTCTCATCAGAGGGTTTTTGTTCATGGTTAGCATACATGGTTGGCGGTGGTAAACCCGGGGCTCAGCCTGCTTGAGTTCTCACACCATAGACTCCTGGTGAGCCTCCTGGTGGCTGTTAGCAGGTGAAGGCGGTGAGGAGGCAGGGGTAAGAGAAGACACGCGGGCATGGTGACACCGCTTTAGCACTCATACCACACTGTTCATCAGTGTGCAATTTGCTTGGGCTCTGCATTCTTAAGAATTTAGACCAGGAAATCACTGCTGTCTCTTCAGACAGTTCTTGCTCTGGTCACAATTATTTCTCCATGCTTTAATGTTGTTATCTTGTGATACTAAGTCTTGTTTCCATCCTAGTCTTTTATTTATTTACTTTTGGTGGGGGGGGGAGATTGTCAATCTTGGGGCTTGAACTCAGGGTCAGGGCACCGGTCCTGAGCTTTTGTGCCCAAGGGTAGCACTCTACCACTGGAGCCATAGCTCCGCTTCTGGCTTTTTTGGTAGTTAATTGGAGCTAAGAGTCTACCGGACTTTCCTGCCCTAGCTAGCTTTGAACTGTAATTCTCAGATGTCAGCCTTCTGAGTAGCTAGGATTCAGATGTGAGCCACTGGTGACTGGCTTTGAACCTAGGTGGGTTGGTTTGGTTTGGGGTTTGGGTTTTTTTCATTACAGTACTTAGTTTCGAAAGATTGCACATTCATAACGGTGTTTCATGGTTCAATTTTGTCCTACATGTTCTGTCTTTGCACAGGTTAGGGAGTATTAAATCAACTTTCGTTATTTCCCATTAATGTCAGCTTTTGAACATAAACTAGAGTAACTCATTTTTCCAAAATAGAGCTATTTGGGGCTGGGAAGGTGGCTCAGTGGTAGAGTGCTTGCCTTGCATGCATGAGGCCTTGGGTTCGATTTCTCAGCACCACATAAGCAGAAAAAGCTGTAAGTGGCGCTGTGGCTCAAGTGGTAGAGCGCTAGCCTTAAACTGAAGAGCTGAGGAACAACGCCCAGGCTCAGACTTCAGGCTCCACGACCGACAAAAAAAATAACAACAAAATAGAGCTATTCAAAAATCTCTGGTTTAAATGGAATGATTGAAAAAAAAAAAAAACAGACAGCTGTTTGTGTAGTGTTTCCTCAGACCTATAAACCTTTAGGTTTAACTGAAGGTTAAAATGTCTTCTTTGGCTCAGATCTACCACAGTTTCCATGACGAGGTGGAGGAGTACCGGAGGCACTGGTGGCGCTGTGATGGGCCGTGCCAGTACAGGCAGCCCTACTACGGCTATGTCAAGCGTTCCACCAACAGGGCACCCTCCTGCCACGACTACTGGTGGGCGGAGCACCAGAAGACCTGCGGAGGCACATTCATAAAAGTCAAGGAACCCGAGAACTACTCCAGGAAAGGCAAAAGGAAGGGGAAGGTAGACCAACAGCCAGGCTCTGCAGTGGAGAACAAAGGTAGCTTTGCACTCTTTACCTTCCCTTGGGCCATAGCTGTGGCTGGGAGAGACAGGATTGTCTCTGGTATAGAAAGAAGGCTTCAGGGGCTGGGAAGGCGGCTCAGTGGCAGAGTGCTTGCCTCACATGCATGAAACCCTGGGTTCAATTCCTCAGCACCACATAAACAGAAAAAGCTGGAAGTGGCACTGTGGTTCAACTGGTAGAGTGCTAGCCTTTAGCAAATGAAGCTCAGCCCCTTTGTTCAAGCCCATGACTGGCAAAAAAAAAAAAAAGCCGGGCACCCGTGGCTAATGTCTGTAATCCTAGCTACTCAGGAGGCTGAGATCTGAGAATCATGGGTCAAAGCCAGCCCAGGCAGGAAAGTCAGTGAAACACTTTTTTTTTTTTTGGTCTGGTTGTGGGGCCTGAACTCTGGGCCTGGGCGCTGTCCCTTAGCTCTTCAGCTCAAGGCTAGCACTCTACCACTTGAGCCACAGTGCCACTTCCGGCTTTTTTCTTTTTGCTTATGTGGTGCTAAGGAATTGAACCCAGGGCCTCGTGCATGCAAGGCAAGCACGCTACCACTGAGTCACCTTCCCAGCCCCATGAAACTCTTTATCTCCAATAAACCACTCAGAAAACCGTAAGTGGAGCTGTGGCTCAAGTAGTAGAATACCTGCCTTGAGCTGAAGTGGCTCAAGTAGTAGAATACCTGCCTTGAGCTGAAGAGCTGAGGGATAGTGCTCAGGCCCAGAGTTCAAGCCCCACGACCAACCAAAAAAAAAAAGAAAAGAGAAAACTTCACTTTGCTCTGTTGAAGTGAGTCAAAATGGAAGCATTTTCCACGGGCAGTGCTTGAATAGAGTCCCTTTCTCCCTCTTTGCTGTTCACTGAGTTACTAGGAAGCAAAAGGCGAAAGGATTGTGAAAATACACACAATGTAAAGAACTGTCAGGATCAGGAGTCTTGACACCTCCCGTCACGTGTGTGTGTGTTTGTGTGTGTGTGTGTGTTTGTGTTTCCTGGTGACATCTGCCAGTGTTTGTGTTTGGGAGGATGGGATGGGACATGTTTAGTCATGTGTCATTTTTAAGATCTACCCTTCCTGCTCAGTGCTAGTGGTTCATGCCTGTAATCCTACCTACTCAAGAGGCTGAGATCTGAGGATGGTAGTTTCAAGCCAGCCTGAATAGAAAAGTCCTTTAAACTGCCATCACCAATTACCCACTGAAATGGCAGAAGTGCAGCTATGGCTCAAGTGGCAGAACACCAGTCTTAAGTGAAAAAGCTCAGGGACATCTCAGTTGCAAGCCCCAGAACACACACACACACACTTGCAAGCCCCAGAACACACACACACACACTTGCAAGCCCCAGAACACACACACACACACTTGCAAGCCCCAGAACACACACACACACACACTTGCAAGCCCCAGAACACACACACACACTTGCAAGCCCCAGAACACACACACACACACACTTGCAAGCCCCAGAACACACACACACACACACACACACTTGCAAGCCCCAGAACACACACACACACTTGCAAGCCCCAGAACACACACACACTTGCAAGCCCCAGTACACACACACAGAGGTAGCTCAGGGACATCTCAGTTGCAAGTCCCAGTACACACACACACACACACAGAGGCAGGGAATCTCTCCTGCCTGTGACATAGTCTTGCCAATTGCTTCTCCCCCTGGGCGCTGCTGCTTTGATGATAGAGCTCAGGAGCACAGGCTGAGGTCCCCACACCTGAGAGGCTGAGAATGTAGGGGAAGGCTAGTTCTGGTCCTGTAGCAAATCTCCCCTTTCTTCTCTTGTATGTTATGTAAGTGAGGGATTCTTTTCATCTTTTTCCTCACTGCCAGAGCTTTGACTTCCAGAGGTTGTCTGTGTCCTGAGAGTGGGCCACTAGCTGCGGGTGTGGGTGGGAAGGAAACCCACACTGCTTCCATGTTGTGCTTCCCCTGCAGGTGAGCCCCCGGGAAGGGCGGCCCTGCCGCTGGTCCCCTTCAGTGGGAAAGGGTATGTTCTCGGGGAGACGCGCCCACTCCCAGCTGTCGTGACACCCACCGCCTCACGCACCATTTGTGAAGAAGACTCAGGCCACTCAGGTCTGGATAGGACAGCAGATGTGCGAAGACCTGACTCCGGCACCCGCGTCCGCGTGGAGTTGGACCACGGGGGTTCCTCCAGCAGCACGCCCCAGCTGGCCACCCCACTCCCCAGCGCCACTTTCCAGAGCGTGCTGAGCAGCTACTTCCCACAGAAGGCCTTCCGCAGCGTGCCCGTGCCCACGCCCTCACTCAAGAGCGGGGCCCCTGCCGCCACCCCCCGGACCCCAAGAAATCCCTCCAAAGCCGGGCCATCGGCCTCTGTGGCTGTGTCCCAGAAAGGCCGTGGGGGTGAAGACCTCCCATTCACAAACAAACGACCCAGGCTGGAGGCCAAGACAGCATTTGACCACTTTTTTATCAAGAAGGAGCAAGTTCCCCACGGGCCTGGTGACGCAGAGAGAAGTTGGAGCCCAGGAGCCTCCACACCGGCTGCCAGCCACTCCTGTGGTCAGAGCCCAGTGGTCAGCTGCCCCGTCTGTCAGGAGGACGTGGCGGAGACGCAGATCAATGAGCACCTGGACTTGTGTCTGGAAGGGACAACGGGGAGGTCTGAGGCCGCGGGGTCTGAGATGGGGCGGGGCTCGCCGTGGCCCGAGGTTCTGTGATGGCATCTGTCCCGTCTGAGCGTGCCAGGGTGGCCCTGGCCACAGGAGCCCCTCACCTCAGGGGGCCCCAGACATACAAGTTGTGGACACTGCCAGACCCCATTCCGGAGAGCAGCCGTCCCTTTCGGCGAACCACACTTGGCCTGTGCTCGCCTCCGCCCGGCCCGCTATGATGTGCACAAGACGGTGTAGATGTCTTTCCTCCTCACTCCTCTCAGAGCTTTCCACTTGTGTCGGGGTCCTTGGGGGGTGCCTTCCTTCCTGTGCTTACATCTGCCCCCCGAGCGCCAGTCACCACCATGCCCTCAAGCATCGCTCCGGGCACACACACTGCCCCAGCGCATACGCAGCAGGGCCCTGCCGTTGTCGTTTAGGGTACTCAGGTTTTCTTGGGTCTTTTTCTTTCAAAATCATAACAGGAAATTTTCTATATTTTAAAGAATTTTCTACCTTTCCAAGAGGTGGCGGCAGATTTTAAAGAATTTTCTACATTTTACAGTTATTTTAAAGATAATTCTCTTCCACCTGCACTGAAGGTAGAGGTAGAAGGAATGGAGCAGGGGAAGTCTATTTTGGGGTGTTATTAAGAACAGCCTCGCTAGCTCTGCAGACCATGTTTTACACCAACTTTAGCTGTTGCCTGAGTTGAGCCACATGAGTGGCAAAGGCTGGGGCTGAGCGGAGGTGTGTGGACCTGGCATCCTGCCCGGTCAGGAGCAGCAGTGGTGGGGCCCCAGTATGGCTGCCTTGCCACTGCTCACTTCCCCTGTGTGGCAGCTCTGTCTCCCCACTGCCTTCGCTCCCTTCTGTGTTCTTTCACTGCTGCAAGGTAATTTATACTCAGGGAGGGGTGCAAGTCTCCAGTGTGAACTCGTGAGCTCAACTTCCTCCACAGTGCTCACCTTTTCTCTGCTCCCCAAGGTCCTGTGGCCGTGCTGTTCCCGAGGTCTCCACGTCTCACTGCAGGGAGCAGCTGCTATGGTTTCGCCTGCTTTTTGCACTTTAAAAATCAGTGCCTTTGCTGCCCCATCCATCCCTCTGCAGTGCTTCATTCACACGAACCGGCCACTGAGTGGCTCAGTTTGGAGGGGTTGTGGGTGGGGCTGTAGGAAGCTCCCCCCTCGTTTCTGTGGGTACACAGGGATGGTGCTGGCTCTCGGGGCTAATGTTTGTTCCTCCCCTCCCAGCAGTACAAATATCTGTGGCTCAGTGAGCAACAGTTCTGATGTTTCTTAGAACATGCAGTTAATAGTATTAAATAATTACATGACTATTGGAATGTGTGTTGAATATGTGCCATTATACTTTTACCTGTTTAATAAGTTATTTGCAATAAAATAGTTTAAAGCAAAACTGCAGTGTTCTCAGGCTGTGAAGTATTTAAGGAGTTGGGTGCTGGGTGGCGCTTTACAATCTGCTTCAGTTAAAGAGACCAGGTAAATAGCGAGGCAGCCTGCTGGGCTGGGCTGGGCTTTTTGCCCAGGGCAGTGAGCAACACCTGAGTGTACCTGCCACCGGAGCCCATACTTCAAAGTCAAATCTTCTAGTGAGTTCTAGCACTGACATGAAAACATGCTTGCAAGTTCCACTGGAGCCTTACAAGCTAAGAAAGGAACTAGAAAGAAACATGGCCAAACCACAGAAGGAACAAAGCTGCAGACAGCACACGTCTGGCTGGGCAGTATACCAAGTGGGCACTGTCTTGTGCACCTGTGGAGCTTGAAGAGGCAGTGGTGGGGCAGGGCAGGGCGAGGAGAACCATCCCTTGTGAGGGAGGAAGGGCAGAAGCTGGATGGGGAGTGAAGGGATGGGCCTGAAACCTCTGGTTTGCTCTGTTTTTTTTTTTTGGGGGGGGGTCCGGTCGTGGGGCCTGAACTCTGGGCCTGAGCGCTGTCCCTCAGCTCTTCAGCTCAAGGCTAGCACTCAAAAGAAAAAAAGCCAGAAGTGGAGCTGTGGCTCAAGTGGTAGAGCGCTAGTCTTGAGCTGAAGAGCTGAGGGACAGCGCCCAGTCCCAAAGTTCAGGCCCCACAACCGGACCTCCCACCCCCCCAAAAAAAATACAAGCTGCAGGAATGATATCCAAAAAGAAATTTACCTGACCTATGTAACTGTAACCCCTCTACATATCACCTTTTGTTGCTATTGGTCAGTCATGGGGCTTGAACTTAGGACCTGGGCACTGTCCCTGAGCTCTTTTGCTCAAGGGTAGCATTCTACCACTTGAGCCACAGCACCACTTCCGGTTTTTTGGTGGTTACTTGGATATAATCTCAGGGATTTTTCTGCCTGGGATGGCTTTGAACTGTCATCCTCAGATCTCAGCCTTCGGAGTTGTTAGGGTTTCAGGTGTGAGCCCCCGGTGCCTGGCTTGTACATCACCTTTGTAACAACAACAAAAAGACTGTGAGCTGGGCTCATGCCTGCAGCCCAAGCTACTCAGGATGCTGTGATCTGAGGATTTTGGTTGGAAACCAGCCCATTCTGGACTGAGACTCCTATCGCCAATTAACCAGCAAAAAGCAAGAAGTAGACTTGTGCTCTAGTGGTAGAGCAATTGAGCAGAAAAAGCTCAGGGATAGCACCCAGGCCCTGAGTTCAAGCCCTAGCACTAGCATGTGTACACACACACACACACTATATCAAAGAACTAGTTTTTGCCTATCTTCCCCCCAACCCCTTTGTAATCTCAGACTTTCCTGCTCAGGCTGGCTTTAAACTGTGATCCTTAGATCTCAGCTTCCTGTGTAGCTAGGATTACAATTGTGAACCACCAGTGCCCAGCTTCTTTTCTTTTTCCCCATTTTAAACTGCCTTCTGCCAGCAGAGCTGCTGGCTCGGGCTAGGCTGTCTCCCTTTGTAGGGAGATGGAAGTAGATTCTATTTCTATAAAAGTTGCCCCTTTTTAAGTTACATATTAACAAAGTGAATTTTAGGACATTTTGTGTTGTTTTGGCAGATGGTAAGGGGGAAATACTGTCCTGTGGCTTGGAGATTGTATTTCCAAGAGTTCCAGGGTGAAAGGCTGGACACATCTCCTGAGACCTGGCAGAGTACGGATGGGCTGACACCATACCTGCAGGGCCAAGGCTGTTGTCCTTGACCACAGCACTGTCCACTGGACAAGTGATGCAACACAGTTCACCACCACTATACAGTCCATGACCAGGGCAGCCGCCTGAGCATGCACTTGGCCACATGTCTGCATTGAAAGTGGGAGGGGACTTGATGCTAAGTGACCTCCCCCCCCCAGTCTCCTGGTTCTGTACCCACAGGAAACCTCCCTCATTCCAGAATGCATGCTGTGTGGCCCTCTGACCAGGCCCGGAACTTGCAGGGTCTCTGGAGCCAGGGCTGCCCTGTGGGGCTGTCCCCTGCTGGCACCCACTCCCCAGTACTCCACCCTGCTCCCTGCACGGGGCAGACACCAGTTCCCCAGTCCAGGAAGCCCTGCAGACAGACGGACTGAGAAAACCTGCTATCTTTCTCCCCAGGTATGACTCTGGCCCATCCCTGATCCCCAGCTCAGAAGCTTCTTCAGAAGGCCACGATTGGCCCAGCCTGCAGTGGCAGGCCGTCTGTTCCTGCACATGGTCCAGAGCTAGCCTGCTCCTGACTCCCTGGGTTTGTGGGTAGCTGTGTCCCGCCGCTTTGTCTTTTGGTTCTGTTGTCTACTCCTCTTCAAGGCCCTTCACTGGCTTCTCATTGGCTTTATGTTTTGTTTTTGGCCAGTCCTGGGGCTTGAACTTGGGGCTTTTGAACAGCTGGGCTGACAAACTTGCTTCACTACACTGGGCTTCAAGCCCCGCCCACTATTAGGCAGGTACTTAGGGCAATTGAGCCATACCTCCATCTCTCTTTTAGCTTATTTTCCAGACAGGGTCTCACCTTTTTTTTCCTGAGCTGACCTTAAATTGTATTCCTATCTCTATCACGTCCTAGATAACTGAGATTACAGGTGACAGCACCACACCCAGCTATTTCTTTCTTTAGACAGGCTTTCACCTTGTTGTCAAGAGTGGCCTTGAACTCTTATGCTCAAGTGATTCTCCAGTCTTAGGTTTGATCTTCTAATCTCAAGTTTTTTTTTTTTTTTTTTTTGGTCAATCTTGGGGCTTGAACTCAGGACCTGGGCGCTGTCCCTGAGCTCTTCAGCTCAAGGCTAGCCCTTTGAACCACAGCACCAATTCCAGTTTTCTGGTGGTTAATTGGCAATAAGAATCTCACAAACGCTCCTGACCAGTCTGGCTTTAAACTGCAATCCTCAGACCTCAGCCTCCTAAGTCACTAGAATTACAGGCGTGAGCCACCAGTGCCCGGCTTCAGGTGTTAATTTTATCTCTGAAAGGCTCTGAAGGCAGAGCCAGACTTTGGTGGCATGCTGGTCCCCACCACAGTACCCTCTGGTCCAACATTCCCTAGAGATGTTTTCTGATTCTGGCTTTTCTTTCATTGGGACCCTTGCTTCCTTTTAAGTTCAGGCCTCTGGGAGACACCACCTTCTCTCCCAGAAACAGCATCCTCTCCCTCTTGAGACTTTGGGTCTTGAGAACTTCCAAGCTTCCTCTTCCCTTGACATGGTGGTGGTTGGGGCCCGGGGCCCCGGCGGTGGCAGTATGCTGGCACCCATTGCTCACAGGGCCCCCGCTTTCTCCTGCGTTGTTCGCTGTGCGTGGCGGTGCCCAGGTCTCTCTGCCTTCCTCTCTCTGGGCACTTTCCACACCTTCATGTGCTGGTTTGCTTTGTTTGGTTTTGTGCTTGGGCGGGAGTCGTCTCAGCCACGTAGCCACACCCAGGGCCCAAAGCTCTTGAAAACGAAAAACCCTTTAGCAGATCTGAAGAACTGGAGAAGTAAGAGACAAAGATATGCTGCTAGGAAAGCTCAGATGCTGTCCCCCTCAGTCAGGGTGGAGCTCCAGGAGGAAACGTGAAAGGGAGGGAAGTAGCAAATGAACTCCAGAAACCGCCCATAGGCTGAGTGTCAGGGACTGGATAAAGCTTACCGCAGCCCAAGGAAGAAGCCCAGAGATCAGGTGAGCTTCCTTAAAGAAAGAGCAGCTAATACAAACAGCCACGGAACAACCATGGACAGGCCTCCCCCAGCAGAGCTAGAGGAGTCTAAAGGTGAGGTTCCAGATGAGGGTTCTACAAGCAGCCTAATCACCAGTGACATGTAGTCGTGAAAACAAAGAGCAGGACCCGGGACCGTGTGCTGTCCTCAGGTCATTCAGAAGTGTCCCAGGAGAGAAGCCTTCAGGGTCTGGGAGCCCACTGGCACCCGGCCGAAAGGGTCCTGGCCCAGTCAGCCGCCAGGAAGATGCTCAAGCATGGGCAAAGTGGAGACACTGAGGGGGAAAGTAAATCGCAGAAGAAAAAAGCGATCTGGGGCTGGGCATCACAGCTCGGCCAGGAAACCCCAGGACTGAGAGACTGAGGCAAGAGGCCTACTCATTTGAGGCCAGCCTGGGCTATGTAGACCTTGTCTCAACAAAATCCAAAAGGTAAAGAAGTAAAATGAAAAGTCCTTACAGCACCCTGTACACTTGAGTATTGAGCAACCCAGTTGTCACCGTGAACCTCACCACATGCAAGGTGGAGGTGAGGAGGAGGAGCCTGGGCAGTGCCTTGAACACACTGCTCTCCATCCTCTCAGTGGTAGATCAGCAATTCTGTTCAGACCTGATGAAGACTTAGAGCGGTTGAAGAGCGAAACTTGTTTCTTCGAAGGTAGAAGACTTTTTTTTTTTAACTCTTTTAGTAGATATTGCTACTTAAAAAATGAGAAAAAGTTTATGAATTGCTCTCATTTTCTGCACCACCTTTCTGTTTCTCCATGATTGTCACCACTTCCTTGGTTCCTTGTGCTTTTATTTTTGAAAAAAAAAAAAGAAAAAAAATCCTGCTCAAGGTTTCCATCTTAGAAACTGTGACTGACAAGTATTTCCCAGTCCTCATTACAATGGGGACAAAATCTACTCTGCCTGCTTTGTGTATTCTGAGAAAGAAGCGCAAGCATATCCTGTAGAGCAGCATAGAAATATGACAAGTCTGGCTGACAAAGTCGTGAACACCAGGAGGAGAGAACTGTCTACCAGCGCTCATTGAGGGCTGGGACATCTTGGGACCGGGTGGCAGCCGATCTGTGTAGAGAGCAAGCAGGCTGCAGCTCCAGGGCCTACACGCCCAGCACCACACACACTTCAGAGGAAACATGGTCACAGCTGAAGACCACACGGGAGCTAGCAGAGGCCTTCACGCCTTCAGAGACACAATGCAAACTGTACTATTGAAAAAAGGGAGACATATGCTCCCTGTGTATGTGTGCGCGTGCATATGTGTGTGTGTACACGAGATCAGTACTGGGGTTTGAACTCAGGTCCTTAGGCTTGCTTGAGAGGGGCTCTACCCTTTGAGCCATGTCTCCAGATGCTTGCTTCTGAGCATTTATAAATGCAATAGGAAAAATCCCATGTGTAATTATATTGCTAGGTATATATGAGAGGTAAGTACAGACCATGGCCGTCTAACCCACAACCCAACTCTTTCTCAGACCACGTGTAGTCTGGCAAATAAGAGCACATTGCACAGCAAATTGATTCCGATCCAAGTTACTGTGAGAAGACCTACTGTCGACAAGGAAATGAGGGCTACGACGGCCAGCTGTCCAAAGCTCCTTCACTCGGTTTTCTGCTGCCACTGTGGGAATGGGAGGGAGGGGCCTGTGGGAGGCCAGTGTGTGCTGCCCACTGGGTGCCAGCACACCTCAATCAGTGAGGTCTCACACAGCTCTATATGGGCTTATTCTCAGATTTAATCTGATCGGTCTTCATGTCTGACCCATCTATCTTCTCATCTACCCACTATCATACTTTTCAGTATAACCCTCCAAACGCACAGATAGGCCAGAATGCTGAAAAACAGCTACACACACCAAAGAAATTATAAAAAGAGCTGGGGCGGATGGCTCACGCCTGTAACCCTAGCTATTCAGGAAGCTTAGATCTGAGGATCCAGGTTCAAAGCCAGCCCAGACAGGAAAGTATGAAATTCTTCAAATAACCACCAAAAAGCCAGAAAGCAGAGCTACAGCTCAGGTAGTATCAGGTAGTAGAGTGCTAGCCTTCAGCAAAAAATCTCAGAGTTCAAGTTCCAGGACCAGTACCAAACAAAAAACAAACAAACAAACAAACAAAAAAACAAAAGATACCACATGCATATTTATCTCCCAAAAGAGTGCTTGTCTTCCATGCATGAGGCCCTGGGTTCGATTCCTCAGTACCACATAAACAGAAAAAGCTGGAAGTGGCACTGTGGCTCAAGTGGTAGAGTGCTAGCCTTGAGCAAAAGAAGCCCACAGACAGAGCCCAGGCCCTGAGTTAGTGCTTGTGTTGATGTATGACCACAAATTCCTGTGCATGCTGTGTACACATGCGCATACACATGCATGAGCACACACGCACATACACACATTCTCACACATGTACACGCGGCAGCACACCATGAGTCAGGAGGGGCACACCTACTCCACACATGGCACAGGACTGATGCAAGCATCCCGAGTCATGAGTTAAAATCACTTTTTAAAACCCTTATATTCCAAGAGCAAGAACTTAAAATGCTGGGAATCCAAATGGGGCTCATTGGGTCCATAATCCACGAGTTTTCTAAAAATGCTGGACTCTACACATCTGCCTTCCTCCCCCAACCCATACAAAAAGCAACCCATCGCATGTCTAAGTGAGCAGAGCACAGCCACCGGTGCAAAGGCCAATTAAGAAAGCCAACGCTCCATAACGGGTTAAAAACAAGACAGCTGGAAGTCACAACCATCATTTTTTCAAGAACATTTATATATCTTTTTAATTAGATTAGCTTTACAAGCAACTTGGGAGCTCTTCCATAATGCAACACTGCTTTTCAAATTACATGACTTCAGAGTGTCCTTAGATGAATCCTGGAATCCTTTGCTTGCTATTATGATAAGGGAGTGTTTTACAGCTGATTAATGTGTTGAATAGGAACAGCATCATAAAGCTTAATCTCCAACCAGGCTCAACACACTGAGGCCACAGATCCGCTTTAGACTTTGCTTTAGAGTCCTGGTGGTGGTGAGTTACCGGTCTAACACAACATCAGAGGCTTTAGATGACTATTAGGGAGGCAGCTATCCTGGTTTCTTAATCTCTTCACAGTGGTCTCCAAGAAAACCATTCAATGGACGCCCTGTCTGCTGAGTAGAGGCCACTGCAGATTCTGGCTGAGTCCACCTGCAGGGGTGTGGCCTGAGGACGGTAGGCACTCAGCATGGAAGGCTGCCCCCTGTCCCAGCAGTGGTAGCTTCTGCCTGCCCGCCCGTGGAAGCAACTTCACCTGACCCTACAGACGGGCACTGGGGGGAGGGAGGGGGGCGCGTGGCCTCACAGCAGCCTGACACACGCAGGCTGGGTGGCAAAGCCCCGAAGCCCGCCCAGCATTCCTGGGTGGGGGAGGGGGGAGGGCCGGCCCGGCCCGGCTCGCAGAGGCACTTGCTGGAGAGGTGTTGGTGGTCACCAGGGGTGAGGGGAGGACGCGGGGCAGCGCTGAACACGGCCATGGACGGCACGGCGAGCCCCACGTCTGCACGCACAGCTGCCATGAGTGACAGTGAGGTGCAGAGGCCGAGTCGGCCACGCCCGGAAGAACAGCGATTTCTGCACAGCCCCCTTCCAGTAAAGCAGACCAAAGACAGGCGGCAGCCCCAGGGGCCAAGCCTCAGGAAGGACGGGTGCCACCCTCGGGGCTTCGCTCCAAGTTCAGGCACGTGAAGACAGGATGCCGGGCTTGACATGGATGTGGGGTCTGGGAGGAGGCCTTGGCTGGCCCAAGAGCCCGCAGCCCCTTCTCCTGGTCTCCCCACACCGGCAACCCCCCCCCTACCCCCTGGCCGGCTGCTTGCCGCCCTGCAGCTGACACACAGCCCGGGACCAGGGAGGAGAAGCAGAGGGAGACTGGTGGAGCAGAAGAAAGCCCTTTGACTTAGGAACCTGAAGTCTCAAGTTCACATAATGCCAGTCACTTGGTTAAAAAAATAAATAAATAAAAGGTTACGCCCTTCTTCCCATCTTTTTTTTTTCCCTTGTAAAATCATGTACTAAAGGTTACTTGCTACTCAGGGGTAACAGTCTACAGTTAGGTTTCATTATGACAATGCCAAAAACACAGCGATCTTCCAGAGTTCAGATTAGCGTGAGACAGGCCAAGTAAAATTCCGGGTTTTCAGTTTACAACTAAAGTGCTCCTTCCTCATTTCAGTTTAAAAAAACCCAAAAAACAAAAAAGGATCACCAGTCACTGGCAACAATCATTGCAAGAGGTCTTTGAGGGCAAAATTTAATAGTACGAAGTTTACAAAAATAGATTGATGTTATTTTGAGGAATAATACTGTCATTTTTTTCTCAATTCAGTTTTGATAAATTGTACCTAATCATACAAAAATTATCCCAAATTCAAACTTGATATAAAAAAGAGAGAGATGAAATGAACTCAGCTAAATGACAGATCTGGCAAAATATAAAAATGAAAACAACTCTACACAGGGCCTTAGTTCCTGTCCGGCGCTGGCACGGGCACAGGCACAGGCAGACGCAGGGGGGCCGCCACGCGGGACACGGCAGCCACTCCTCTGCTCCGTCGGCCAACAACAGCTGTCTCTGTCCTGTGAAATGCCATCCGGCGCCTCCTTCCTTCTCCTGTCACCGTGTCCACACGAAGTCAGCAGATGGCTCCTGAATCCCGGCCAGTGAGGTGGGCACCCCTGGGGCAGACGCCGCATCGCTAGGCAGAGGCCCCGTCGCTGGGCAGAGGCCCTACTGGACATCCTTACTGATGGAATCCGACGGTTTATTGAGGTCAACCCTCACACCCTTCTCTCCTACAAGGCAAAGACATGTTCCCTGGTTAGGCACCAGAGAGTCCAGCACTGCTGCCCGACTCTGCAGATGCCACCGGGGCTTGCAGAGCCCTGGGACCACGTGCCCTGCCCCGCACTCCACGCCAGCCACCCTTCCCCGCAGTGTGACCAGCGGGACACTGGAACCAGGCTTCCGTGGGCAACCGACCATGTCCTCTGAAACCAATGCTGTCTGTCTCTAGCAGACAGCAAATCAGGACTGAAAAATCTACAAAAATCCAAGGATTCGACTAGACTGCCAGAGGCTTGTTAGAATGCAGTGAGCCAGTAATGGCCGGACTAGGGTTTCTGGAATCTAAGGCAGGGTCCGAGAAAGACAACTGGTCATTGTGAGAACCTGACGCCCATGGTCCTAGGAGGGCAGGTGGTGCACGCAGTGGGTGGGTTGCGGGATGCAGGATGCTGGGGACAGATGGGCGTGGCCGTCAGGAGAGGAGGTGCGCTTCCTTCAAAGGGGAGAGGGCCCGAAACCGGCCAGCCAGCTTGCATTCGACGGGGCTTGCTCTGCCTCACATTTCCCTAATCTCAATCCCGAACAGCAACGAGGAACACTCAGGAGAAATCCTGTGTTAAATGGAGTTAAGGAATCTGACCTAGCTGTGAGCGTTTGCTGTGTTCCCGGGCCAAGCCTAGGTGGCGAACGCTGGTTAACGGGTTGCTGGTGCCCGAGGCCAGCCCCCACCAGGGCTTACCTGTGAGATATTTTACTTTAGCTCTTGCTCGTTCATCTGCATCAAAATACCAAACAGTTATTGCGTACCTAAAAGAGAATTCAGAACAGGTTGAGAAGACCCGCACGGGTGCGGGTCCGCTGCAGTGTGCGGGCAGGTATGTGTGTGGGGATGACAGAGCCACCCGTCACCAGCAGCCCAGAGGTGGCAGCTGCACTGCAGCAGCAGGAACAGGTCGCACACTGTGGGACAACATACACTGCGTGAGGGGGGCAGCGCATGGTGGGGTTTGCCACCGCCCGGAGGAGCCACGAAGACACTGAACTACGCTCAGGAACTTTGCAGACTCTCCTGTGCTTTGACTCCAGCGGACAGGAGGATGATGCTATTCCACAAGGGCGGGGCAGGCCCGCTCCAGGGGCATCGAGCCCAGGCTATGCTGCCCACGTCCAGAGAGGTCCAGGAAGCAGGAGCTTGCTGCATGCCACGCTGCTCAGGAGCACGGGCAGGGCAGTGTCAGAACTGAATTGAGTCAAATGCACCGAAGAGCCGGGCACTTCGTGGCTTACCACGCTTCTCTCTTGTGCGGCCTCTTCTGGGGAAGGGGTAAGATATACCGTGTGGGGGTTTCTTTTGCTCCGACTTCTCTCCATGTGCACCTACAGAACACGGATCTGCAAACTGGAGACTTCCTAATTCACCAACATTTCCTCAACTCCAGCTTCCTCGTGGAAGCAGTTTAACAGAGGAGAGCATAGAGTTGTGTAACTGGAGCTCTGGATGGGAGGCCCGGCACCCGGCTCCCAGCATCCAGCTCCTGGGGCCCAGGCCGGCCACTCCCCAGCCTCCTGGGAGAGCGCAGCTGTGGGGGCGTGGGCACTTGGGCCTGAGGAGCTAGCTCTCTCTCTCTCTCTGTAGCCCAGGTTGGCTTGGAACTCACAATCCTGCCTCAGCCTCCCAGGTGCTGGGATTAGAGGTGTCACCCACCACGCCTGGCTTTCTTCCAACTCCCAGCCAAGTTCCCCTGTGCCCCATGTCCCCTCCTGTGCTCAGCTTTCAGAAAAGAAACACTACCTTGTAGCATATGCTGGTTGTACTTCATGAGGGTTGCGACGGTCAGACCAGAAAAACAGCAGTCTATCAAATTTGGGTTCAATGTCAGCAAACTGGGCTTTGCCTTCTGGAAAAATTCGAAGTATACCTCCACTTACCTAGGAAAAGAGTTGAGTGTGTGAGAGGGAGCAAGCATGCACGCCACCGGACGGTGTCAGTGAAGTAAGAGGCTCGTCTGGTGTGCTCACAAACAAACCTCAACCAACAAGGTACTGGAGTGAGTACATGATTAGTGCTAGGAAAAGAGTCACTTTTTGTTTTAGAGACATCTGTGAACACCTGATGAAACAAACGTCCTAAAATAATGCGTGAGTTTCAGAAAGCAGCAGATGTTTATTTGTGTCCATACCCTTACAGCCATATTCTGAACCAGCCTGATGAGCGCATTAGCCCAGCCAAGGCTCATTCTATCAAATAAACCCTGTGTCTTATTTTATGGTCCAGCAAAATCATCGCAGGGGCCTTGGCCTCTTATGTGAAGAATCCCCCATGGGCTACGGAGTCGCCACATCCTCGCACCCAAGACCCAGTCCTGCCCACCCTGGAGGACACACCAGGGCAGTTTAATCTCATCTACAAAGGCTACCCCCGGCTACCCACACACATGCTGTTTGGGACCAAATGGACTCGCATGTCCAGCCCTGGATGGACATCATGTGCGCGGGGAACCGTAGGGCCTGGTGGGGAGCAGGGTGAAGGAAGACCCGGCTCCTGGGTTTCCTTCTGGGAGTGCAGATGCACAAGACCAGCCCAACCAAGCCACTGGACCCTCTGCAGGTGGACTGGCAGGAATTTTAGTGCGTGGTCCTAAACTATCCCCAGAACTTGAGAGTAATGTCCCAGGGCCTCCTCCCCAGGTGAACCCAGACACAGGCCCCTGGCCTGCTTACTCTATTCCTGTTCAGTGAACCCCAGGCACCTAGCAAAGTGTGTGTGCATGCACATGCCTGTACACCAGTCCTGGAGCTTGAACTCAGGGCCTGGGCTGTTCCTGAGCTTTTCTGCTCAAAGTGGTACTCTACCACTTGTGTCACAGCTCCACTTCTGACTTTTTTGCTGGTTAACTGGAGATAAGAGTCTCACAGACTTTCTTGCTGTGGCTGGCTTTGAATTGCAATCTTCAGATCTCAGCCTCTTGAGAAGCTAGGATAATGGGTGAGAGCCACCATTGCCTGGCTATTTTTAAGTGAAAAAGACTTAAAACAGTTGGGAAAATACTTGATTATGTTGCATACCTTGGCATCCCAGTCTTTATTTAGATAATATATACAGGTCACACATCTGCCGTCTCCATTCGGATTATCAACGTGGCGAACGTAGCCCGTTCCGTTGCCGGGGTAACAAGCTACCATAGCCTGTAACAACAACAGCGAGTGAGAAGCCTGCGGTGGACGTGGAGGATGCTGCCTTAACATGGCTCTTTTCTCCAACAAAGGCGGCGCCGCTGCTGGCACGGATGAGATGCAGCAAGCTCTTCCCCCTGTGGCTGCGCCAGTGAAGCTCAGGGCGGCAAAGCCGGCGGCTGGGATCGAGTGTGACAACGCAGGCCAGGCGAGCCCGGGCCAGGTCTCACTGCCCACTTTGATTATGGGAAGAACAGAGCCCCCTCCCCCAGACCCCTCCTCCTCATGGCTCTGGGGCTCGTCCCCCCACCAAGGAGTGTGGGCCAGCTCCCGTGCGTGTCTCATCCATGCCGGGAAGCAAAGGAGTACGGAGGGAACCCAGGACAGGCGAGGGGAGCCAGGCTGCCCGGGGCCCAAGGTCAGCTCCCAGCAGCTGGAAGAGGAACCTGCACAGGCTGGAACTGCCAGAGCTAGCCATCCCTGCTGAAAACAACACAGCTCAGGATTTCAAGGCTCCGCAGGCCTGTGTTGGGGGCCCAGATGAGCCGTGCCGTTCCCCGGAGTGCCCGCTGCCCCGCAATCACCCAGGAGCACTGACAGGTGAGCATCGGACACAGCATCCGAGAGCCAACTCCTAAACAAAACACTACATAACACACCAGTTCACAACGAACCCCTGCTCAACCAGAAACTTAACCATAGCAAGATGCAGTGCAGAAGTTCATTGTAGAGGCTACTTTCATCCTTGGAAGAGGGAGAGGGGAGGGAAGGAGAGGGAAGGAGAGGGAAGGAGAGGGAAGGAGAGGGAAGGGGGGGAGGAGGGAGGGGGCAGACATGATGCCCTCAGAGCGGCAGGAAGCAGGAAATGCTCCCAGCTAGTCTTTAAGCCTTGGACTTCATGGGCTGGAGTCGCTGCACCAGTACAAAACTCTAAGGAAATAATGCAGTGATTCTATCATTATATCTATGCGGCCATGCTGCTGGTGTTGGGCTGGTTCATTTCTCACAGCCTGCAGCAGGGCAATCTGAATCCTTCCAGAAGGAAGTGTGCATGGACACTGCCCACACCCTCCCAGGCATGGGGCTATGGGGCCTCACATCTGTTCTTCCTGACTCCTCACAGCTCAGCCCCTCTGGGCACGGCTACGACCGCAGGCGGGCACCGAGAGCCAGGGTGGATTCACACGAACATCCCAGGCGACTGTGTAAGAGTGTGCTCAGCCACAAGAAGGCACCAATATTTTTCTTTTTGGGGAGTACTGAGGTTTGAACTCAGGGCCTCATATTGTCAACATGCTTCTCCCACCAGTCCCTTTTGTGTTGGCTACTTTCAAGACAAGTCCCCATGTCAAACCACCCTGTGACTCCACCTGTGACCCCTTTGTTGGGATGACAGGTGTGTCCACTGCACCTGGCCATGGTGGGTGAGATGCACGCACCACTGAGCCAAGTCTCCAAAACTTGAGCTGAACTTGTGTGTGTGTGTCCGTGTGTGTATATGTGTGTGTGCATGCGCACCTGCGCGTGCATTCCAGCCCTGGGGCTTGAACTCAGAGCCTGGGTGCAGTCCCTGAGCCTTTTCAATCAAAGCTGGTGCTCTTCCACCTGAACCCTGGTCCTGGTCTCTCAGCCGGCGGAAGCCACTAGTGCTTGGCTCAAGCTGAAGTTCTGAAGATGATCTCTGCCTCCCCAAGAGCTAGGGCTACAGGCTGTGCCCATGAGCCCAACTTCGAGCCCCAACAACAGCACAGCCAACCTGTGAAAAGCTGGAAAATGATTAGACGAGAATGATTTTTTTCCCCTCAACACCTAATCTTCCCCACAGGATCTCATTTCAGAGAGTGGATTCAAAGTCTCCAACTCTCCATAATGCCAGCGTCTCTCAGGCAAGGGGAAGGGGGGTCTGACTCTCCATCCCTGTGCCTGTCCTCCCCACCCCTAGATCTCCATCCAAGGGCTCAGTTGAGCAAATTCACCCCGAGGCACCACAGACCACCACGTCTTGGGGCTACAGGACTAACAAAAGCTGCAGGCTCCTGTAACTGCAGCCAGCCCAGTGGGTGAGCCAATAAGCATACAATGTCCTATAACTTTTCCTGAAACAGAAAAAAAGCAAAGCCAGGTGCCAGTCAGTGGCTCACACCTGTAATCCCAGCTGCTTAAGAGGCTAAAGAGCTGATTATCTTGGTTCAAAGCCAGCCTGAGCAACAAATCTGGGAGATGCTCTTTTTTTTTTATGATGGGGGGGAACACTCATCTCCAATGAACCAGCGAAAAACCAGCCTGGAGGTGTGACTCAAGTGGTAAAACATCAGCTATGAGCAAGAAAGCCAAGCAAAAAAAGGTGAATGAAGGTACAGAGAATAATGGCTTATTTTCCAGGCGGCCAGGACACCTGGTCTGGGGCAGGGGGTGGGGCAGGGATGGAGGTTGGGGTGGAGGGTGGGAGGAGGAGACAGGCAAGTAATCCTGGTCCTGAGGTGGCAGGCCGCAGGAGAGGAAGGGATGAACAAGCAGGGTCCATCAAGACTTGAGGCCACCAGGTCCATGGGCTGTGGGGCCCAGATCAAGCCCATAGAAGAATTGTGGGTCTTGTTTCAGAAGTGACAGGAAGCCGGGCACTGGTGGCTCATGCCTGTCATCCTAGCTACTCAGGAGGCTGAGATCTGAGGATCGTGGTTCAAAGCCAGCCTGGGCAGGAAAGTCCATGAAACTCTTATCTCCAATAAGCCACTCAGAAAACCAGAAGTGGTGCTGTGGCTCATGTGGTAGAGCGCTAGCCTTGGGCTGAAGAGCTGAGGGACAGCGCCCAGGCCAAAAGTTCAAGCCCTACGACCGACCAAAAAAAAACAAACAAAAAAAAAACCACAAAGTGACGGGAAGGTGGCTGCGGTGGGGCATGCCTGTAACTCCCAGCACTTGGGAGGTTGAGGCAGGAAGATAGTGGCTCCAGGCCAGGTTGGACTAGACAAGAAGCAGGACCACCCTGACAGGGATGACAGCCAACGAGGACAGCCTGTGTCCAGTGTGGCAGGCTCAGCATTACCAGTGCCTGCATCCCCAGATGCTGCCGCCAGCCAAGCACTGCTTCAGGGTGTGCGTGTAAGGCCTCACCTGCTCGGGAGGAAGCACAGGTCACCCCACCTGCACTGCAGACTGTTCTCAGCCGCTTCCCACACAGCAATTCCAAGCAAGTGCGACGCTTAAAGAACAAAAACGTCTAATAAAAGCTTCAAACTTTCCAAGTTTCAAATCAGCTAAACAAAACCTTAATTCAATTATGCTGATTATGTCTTCCAGTTATGTATTCATAAAGCAGCCCTGTGCTAGTCAACTAGCAAAAAGCCAGCCCAGGGAAAATGGCTCAGTGGCTTGCTTCAACTAGCAAAAACCCAGCTGGGGGCTGGGAACATGGCTTGCCTCAAATGCATGAGGTCCTGGGTTGGATTTCTCAGCACCACATAAACAGAAAAGGCCGGAAGTGGCACTATGGCTCAAGTGGTAGAGCACTAGCTTTGAGATGAAGAGCTAAGGGACAGCTCCCAGGTTCTGAGTCCTGGACTCAGCCCCAGGACTGACAAAAAAAAAAAAAAAAAGCCAGTCCAGCGGTCCATAGGCCGTGGACCCAGAGGGAGAGCAGCGTCGGGAAGGCGGGTGGCAGAAGGCCGGGCCACTAGGCCTGCATTTCCCCTCCTGCTTTGACCAGCTCACTCACCCTTGGCCATATCAGCCTGGCCAAGGGCAGCGCGACTCCAACTGTAGAGGCTAAAGGAATGCCAACAACCCCACAAACTAGGTCTGGGGGTTCCCATCACGCTGACCTGAGACCATGTCACAGACGCCTTTCAGCTTTGCCACTTTCCCAGGAGACCTCTGCCAACACCTGCGGACACTCACCTCCGCCCTTCTTCCCGCCCGCACATTTGTGAGGGGGGCCAGCCTTCACGGGGCTCCACACCGGGGTCTCCCCTTCCGCCCACCTATAAAGGAGCTCAGATCCCCCAGCTCAGATGTTATGATACAACTATGGTTCGGCAAGGTCAGCAACAAAGCAGCAAGGTGATCACAGAGGCCTCCTGGGGCTGTGTGGAGTAAGCTGAGAGGAGGCATGCGAGTTGTTCCTGCAGACTTACAGCTCACTGCACCACAGCCAGTATTTCATGTCAATCCTGCACCATTGACAGGCACCTGTGTGGCTGACAAGCCATCTCTCGCCATCTGCAGCAGAAGGAGGAAGAGACTGACACCCACTTGGCCATTGGGGATGCGCTTACTGTTCTTGGTTTTTACACCCTGGCTGGAGAAGCTGCTCAGGTGTCCGTGCGCTGCCATGCCCACACGGGCGTGACCCTACAGTCACAGCTCCAGTCTGCTCTGGTCTCCACTGAGCCTGAGCCACATCCTTTATCTCTCACCCTCCAGCAGGGCTAGGGTTTGAACTCATAAACACTAGAGCCACAGCCCCCAGGCTTCCAGCTTCATCTGTCCTTATATCTCCAGTGCCAAACATGGGCACTCAAGTATCTGTTAAAAAACCAACTTAGCAATCTACTTTAGAGCCGGGGAGAGATGGCAGACACACACAGAACACATAGCCATCTTCAATGCTGTTTCAGAACAGAAGTTGAGTTCTACCATCTTAGGCTAATGGTTGGTGGAAGCTGCTAAAAGCTTATGAAAAACGAACTTGAAGTCTGGCCACTTCCCAACTTCACAGACAGCCAGCATACACGAGCCACATGCATACCTCCCGCCCCCACGCCACGCCAGCCCCACAGACAGCCAGCACACACGACCCACACGCACCCCCTGCCCCCACGCCAGCTCTATAGATGGCCAGCACATAAGAGCCACACGCACACCTCCCGCCCCTATGCCACGCCCCAGGCACAGTCTTCTGCACAGCCGTGGGTTTTATTTTGGCCCCAGATGCATTGCGTCTTTTCAAAATGTGGACACAGATGTGGTACGTGGTTTAGGAAAATGGACAGTGAACTGCGCATGTGATGTGTGTCAGGAATCATGACTGCCGATCCTCGCCCTCACGGGTGACTTCCGGGCGCATGGCCTCCCCAACCAGCTCCAACCTTTGCTCCCACTGCCACAGGACACCCCTCCTGGCCACCCCTGCCCACTCCTCATGTCCACAGCTTCATCTCGCATGTGCCAAGGCCCCAGGCTTGCCCCTCACTGGCACACCATCCCCTGCCCACCCCATCAGCACAGGACCATCCCACTAAACCTTCCCCAGCTAAAGGTCACACACATCTTGGCATCCAGCTGGTAAATAGATGTGGGAAACCTCTTCTCCACTGCGGGCCGTGGGATGTTTGCAACATCGCTGAGGGCCCGGCAAAACCCTCGGTGCAGGCAGAGCGGCCTCGGGCAGCAGATGGAAGCCTAGGAGGAGTGCGCGTGTCTGCCAGGCGTGTCATGAATGGTCCCGCAGACCTTGCATGGCCCTCGGGATGAGGTTCCCCACCCGAGAGGAACCAGACCCAGGGAGGCTGGAAGCTCGCCGAACAGTTCTTCCTAAGACAAGCATGGCCCAACCTCGTAATTAACCTGAAAACTGCAAGTAACGAACTCTCAGGAAGAACACACCACATCCAATCGAAAAAACGCTCAAGGATAGGGTTGACAGCGAAATGTGGTCTGGGAAAACTAACAGCTCTCCTCTAGGAAGCCCGCATCCAGGACCTGACAGGCTGGGGGAAGTTCATGCTCCTGCTTTAGCCATCAGCAAAGTCAGTTCCTTCCTTAGTTCATTCGTTCCTTCCTTCCTTCCTTTGTTCCTTCCTTCTTTCCTTCCTTCCTTCCTTTCGTCCGTCCGTCCGTCCCCCTCTCTCTCTCCTTTTTTGTCCATCGTGGGGCTTGAACGTAGGGCCTGGGTGCTGTCCTAGAGGTTTTATGCCCAAAGCTAGTGCTGTACCACTTTGAGCCACAACACCACTTCTGGTTTTCCGGTGGTTAACTGGAGATAAGAGTCTCACAGACTTTCCTGCCTGGGTTGGCTTAGAACCAGATCCTCAGATCTCAGCTTTCCTGAGCTGGTAGGATTACAAGCGTGAGTCGCTGATGCCCAGCCTCCTCTTTTCCCACTACCTCTCTCCCCACTCTATTTTTTGCCAGTTCTGGGTCTTGAGCTCAGGGCCTGGGCACTGTCCCTGAGCTCTTTTTCTCAAGGCTAGTGCTCTACCACTTGAGCTAGAACTCCACTTCCAGCTTTTCTGGAGGTAAACTGGAGATACGTGTCTCATGGACTTTCCCAACTGGGCTGGCTTAGAGCCAGATCCTGAGATCTCAGCCTCCAGAGTAGCTAGGCTGACAGGTGTGAGCCACCGGTGCCCAGTGCAAGCAGCAAGCACCCTTATTTGGCAGAGCCAACTATAGAATGAGTTGCAGACAAGTTGCAGACTAGAAATCTTTAAGAGGAAGAAAAAAAAAGATCTTGTCTGACATAAAAATATAAAGCACAGGAAGTGGCGCCATAGCTCAAGTGGTAGAGCACTCGCCTTGAGTTGAAGAGCTGAGGGACAACGCCCAGACCCAGAGTTCAAGCCCCACGACCGACAAAAAAAAAAAAAAAAATATATATATATATATATATATATAAAGCACAAAACTTTTTCTGGGGGGTAGTACAAGGGTTTGGACTTAAAATCTCACAAGTACTATACTACCTGAACTATGTGTCAAGTGATTTTAAATTTTAAAACTAGAATACTCTAGACAAATGTCACTTAAGTGATGTTCCCAACTACAAAGGGAGGAGCTGTGCGGCTGCCACCTGCCTACCTTCCCCTGGCGGGAGACGCAAACCTTCACTCATGCTGTATTCACACTAGCATGTGTGCTCAGGGCTGCCGTGCGGGTGAAGAATGGACGGTGGAGAGGACAAGCAAGTGCCTCCCCCAGCCCGTCATCCCCCCCACACCCGGGAGCACATCACGGCTGCCCTTCCTCACAGGGCTCAGCCCTGCCCAGACACCCGCTGCTCCAGATGTTCACCCAACATCTGTGCCCCTGGGAGCCTCGCTGCCCTGGGGAACCCTGGTCTCTGGCTATCAGCCCTCCACCATGTGGTTGCTGCTCACTGTCCACCCTGGCTCAAGCCTGCCAGACGCTGGCTCACAGCCAACAGCAGGCAAGGCCAAGGAGCAGCACAGCAGCAAGGAATAGCACCATACGGGAAGGAGCAGCACCACATAGAGAGGAGCAGCACCATACCGAGAGGAGCAGCACCACATGGAGAGGAGCAGTACCATATAGAAAGGAGCAGCACCATATGGGGAGGAGCAGCACCACATGGAGAGGAGCAATACTACATGGAAAAGAGCAGCACCATCTAGAGAGGAGCAGCACCATATGGGGAGGAAAAGCACTACATGGGGAGGAGCAGCACTATACGGGGAGGAGCAGCACCATATAGAGAGGAGCAGCACCATACAGAGGGGAACAGCACCACATAGAGAGGAGCAACACTACATGGAAGAACAGTACTACATGGAGAGGAGCAGTACCATGGAGAGGAGAGGCAGAGGGACAAATCTAGATCTGCCCTTGGTGACTGAAACCTTCCGACAGCTGAATATGGCTGGGGTAATTGGCCATTCTTGCCTGGCGTGCACAGACGCGCCCCAGGTTCTCCGAGCACTCCAGCCGAGACAATCTAGCCCCCTGCTATCAGCCCGCCCAGTGCCCGCAGTGACTCAGAGCGCGCGAGCCTGGCAAGGGCCTGGATCTGGTTCCTAATCCAGGTTCCGCCAATTACCGGCTACGTGACTACAGGCATCTGCCTGCATCCTGCCTCAGAGCAGGTGAGAGGCATGAGGCTGCGTGCCCAGCACTCAGCCTTCTGTCCAGTGACGTGGCCACCAGTGCATCTATGCCTCTGATCCTCAGCAATCCTCACACTCCACCCCATGTCCATGTACCCGGAGAGCTGATGTACACCGCACGGTGCCCTGCCAGCTCTGAAGCCAGCTTCTCCGGCCAATCCCGTCCTGCTCTGCCCTCTCCTCATCCTCTCTCACTCGAGGTGGAATCCCTCTGGCCAGCAATGCCAACTCCAGTGGCCTCTGATCCAGCACATCCATTGGGAGGCAGCCTCGATGCGAGTCTGCATCTGTTACCTAATCACTACCACATCCAGTTGGCATTGTACAGGTGGAAAGGGAGATTGTCCCCTCCCGGTGTGTGAACACACCGGCCTCCCACTCTCTCCCAACTCACACCCCCACCCCCTGCGGCTTCCTTTCTCTCCCACTCAGGATAAAGGGCTGCCTGCTCTCCCCCAACCCAAACCCAGCACACGAGTGGATTTAGAACAGGCCACGCCACGTGGCTCTGTGTCCACACCACTGGATACCACTGCGGTGGCTACGTGGACTGACCACTGCAAGCCCCTCCGCCTGACCAGGATCCTCCACAGTCTCTGGCGGCCGGGCTGGCATTCCTCACACTGTTCCTGCTACGACTTCTGCCCAAATGAGCCCACTGGGTGGAGAAGCTTCTCCTTCCCCTTGGGTACCCGAGGCAGCCCTGCAGAAGCCCGCTCTACAACCTCCCCGGCTTTCTAAATGAGTCTGTAGTGCCCGCCCTCGCTCCCTCCACTGCCAGGCGAGCACAGAGACGAGATGGGCAGAGAATTCTCTCCTGGCACAGACACCTGCTTCCTCAGAGCTCTGAAACCACCAGTTGCTGGGTCCTGAGAACACGCGTCTGGTTCAGAAGGTCCACTCGAGGTGACACAGCTCAGTATTGCTGCTGGTGTGGAGGTAGTGTTTAGAGACGGAGGCCTTGGGGTCCAGGCCACTCTCACTCCACAGCACCCACCCCTCCAGGCAGAGCACCCTCCTTGTCTCTGATGTTTGAAACACAAACCCTCCTTTGTTCCGCTTCAGCTACCATCGGATCTTCCCACCTTGGCTGGATTCAGACACAACACTGCGACACAGTGAGGAACAGCCTGGGCCACAACTGTTCCTCTTCCTTGGCCCCCGAATCTTTGGTGCCTCAAAGAATTTTTTCATGGCACTCTGGTGAGGCCAAAAGAAGCATCTAGTTGCTTTTATTAAGTAGGAAGGGGTAGCTGGGCGCCAGTGGCTCACACCTATAATCCTAGCTATTCAGGAAGCTGAGATCTGAGGATCGTGGTTCAAAGCCAGCCCGGGCAGGAACATCCATGAGACTCTTATCTCCAATAAACCACTAGAAAACCAGAAATGGCACTGTGGCTCAAGTGGTAGAGTGCTCGCTTTGAGCTGAAGAGCACAGGGACAGTGCCCAAGCCCAGAGTTCAAGCCCCACGACCGACAAAAAACAAAACAAAACAAAGTAGGAAGGGACAAAGCGCTTAGTCTGTGTTTAAAACCCAGCAACCCAGTGCCCACTGGACACCGCACAAGTTTCTCACACTTCCGTGTGGAACTGGACACCGCAGGGCAGCCAGGGAGGCAGCTATGTATCCCCGCCCCGCCGAGCACCCCACTGAGGGAGAGGGACCACCGATGTCAGCCTGGAGCCCGCCACCAGCCCAGTCACTGCCCAATCAATGCCAGCCAGACGGGCACAGGCCTCTCCCGTGGTTCCTCCACTCACTGCAGCGCTCTGGCTGCTTCCACGACACTGAAATCCCCCAGGGAGCCCCACACTACTCCCCTCCTTTAAACAAAAGTGGCTCCGAGCCACTCAGGCCAGCTTCTGCAGTTAAAAGCAGGCCACGGTGATCACCTCAGAACCTGCCAGACCCGGAGCCTGCTTCTCAACCTTCACAACCAGCAGAAGAGTCTGCATACAGATCCAAGATGCTTAGGAAAAGCACCCCTGGTTGTGTGACGGGTGTGTGCGCGCACACCCGTGTGTGTGTGTGTGTGTGTGTGTGTGGTGCTGGAATCAGACAGGCGCATTGCCAGGGCGCCCCTGCCCCGCCCCAGGAGGCACTCCCCTCCCCGAGGCACTGCTCCCTTTCTGTTGTTCCACCTCGCCATGCCATCTCGTCCATGGGCAGCCGGAGGGAAACACAGGGTTTGCTCATTCTGCTCTGTTTTGTTGTGGTGAACGACACCTCCAGTCTAAGATGTTTGTTACCTTCCAACTAAACTACTTAACTTCTTTTTCTTTTTCCTTTTGTTTTTTTGGGTCCAGTCGTGGGGCCTGAACTCTGGGCCTGGGCACTGTCCCACAGCTCTTCAGGTCAAGGCTAGCGCTCTATCACTTGAGCCACAGCGCCACTTCCGGCTTTTTTCTTTTTGCTTATGTGGTGCTGAGGAATCGAACCCAGGGCCTCATGCATGCAAGGCAAGCGCTCTACCACTGAGCCACCTTCCCAGCCCCTCTTTTGCCTTTTTTTTTTTTTGTCAGTCATGGGGCTTGAATTCAGGGCCTGGGCGCTGTCCTTCAGCTCTTCAGCTCAAGGCAAGTACTCTACCACTTGAGCCACAGCGCAACTTCTGGTTTTCTGGTAGTTTATTGGAGATAAGAGTCTCAAAGACTTTCCTGCCCAGGCTGGCTTTGAACTACGATCCTCAGATCTCAGCCTCCTGAGTACCTAGGATGACAGGCATGAGCCACCTGGCTTTGCAAAGGCTTTTCTTCCTGCACACCAACTGTGAGCGGTGTTTGGAAGAGTTCACATTCAGGCTCTGGCTGAGATACTGAGACTTTATTCCTCATCAATGGAGATGGTGCCCGCCCCCACTTCTCTCTTCCCCCATGAACTTGAAAGTAAAATTTTCAGAAAAATAGGAGAAAATCTTTGGGAGCTCAGGTTAGGTGTCAAAGATTTGACACCCAACAAATGGAATTCATGTAGTATGTGTCTTTCTCAGTCAGATCTCCAGTCCCATCCATTTCCCTCAAAATCACATTTTCATTTCTCTGTATGATGGAAGTTGACTGGTTTGAGATTGTACTAGTTATATAACATGTCAGTTTGGGCAGGAGGGTGGAGGTCTCACGATGTCTCTGCAATTCTGCTGGCAAGAAGTGGGTGGTCACAACAACTAAGTTTTATTGCTGCAGGAACGATGGTGGTGATGATGATGATGGTGATGTGGCCATTCAACATTCAGTTTCTATCAACAGGTGTCAGATGCTGAGCTGGGAAAGTTTCCTTGGCCTCAGGAGCCCTAGATCAGACGTAGAGAGGAGACGGTGTGGAGGATGCGTAGCCGGCAATGGTCAAGGCGGGAAGTCCAAGGTGGAGTTCCTCCAGCTTGGGTAGTTTGGTCCAAGGAGGGGTGGTCAGGAGGCAGACTGACCACAGAGCGACTGCTGACACGGTCCCCTCCCGGACTTCCGCACCAGATGTAAGGTTCCGCAAGGGCAATTGCCACAGAAAAGTTTATAGCAGGAGAGCAAACTGCCTGTACACACAGAGAGAGAGGAAAAGGAGGGAGGGAGAGAGGAGGAGAGGAAGAGGAGCCCCCCCTTCTCCAGGCCTGAATATGCAGTAGGATCCAGTGAGGTTTCAGGGTGCTGTGGGACTCACCCTTGGACTTTGGGGCCTGCCTGCAGTGGAACCAAGAATTACTCAAGGTGGATTTCATGTACAGCTTGCCTCCCTGGAGGAGCTGAGCCACCCCCTCCCGGCTCCCGGGGTGATCCGACTCAGGACCAACAGTGCCTGACCCAGACCTACCATTACTTGAAAAAAATGAACCTGCCACTGGGTGCCCATGGCTCAAGCCTGTAATCCTAATTACTCAGGAGGCTGAGATCTGAGGATCATGGTTCAAACAGCCTGGGCAGGAAAGTCCGTGAGACTTTTATCTCCAATAAACCACCAGAAACCTGAGCGCTGTGGCTCAAGCGGTACAGCGCTTGCCTTGAGCTGAAGAGCAGAGAGACAGCACTCAGGCCCAGAGTTCAAGCCCCATGACCGACCAAAAAAAAAAAAAAAAGAACCTGTCCAAACACATCTGCTAGTTACTAGCAAAACAATGTTTCACTGAGGAACTGGTTGCTTCTCCTGAGTATGAATGTATGAATTTGGCTCTGTTGAAGTCAGGTAACAATATGATGGCATATTTCTACAATGGTTTCTTCCAGTAAAGAAGGAAGAAGGTGGGCGAGGGATGTAGCTCAGGGCGGGTGGGACTACCTGGCCCACCCTGAGCCCTGGCTTCAATCCCTAGCACTGCAAGACATAGAGATGGCATTATTTGATATTCCACTTACCAAACAGCTCAACTTTTTGAAAATTAAGAAATTTCTGTTGCACATAAAGGAAAGTCAAGCAGGTAACCTGAAAATAAATATAGCAGCACTCAAATCACAATAAACCAAAAAGCACTTCATGACTGGGCCTGGTCAGCTGCTCCTGGCTGTGGAACTTCCTGACCACATGATCTAGAAATAAGTTGTTTATTTTTTTTTTTTTTATCTTGCTGTGAGCCGGGCGCCAGTGGCTCACGCCTGTCATCCTAGCTACTCAGGAGGCTGAGATCTGAGGATCACGGTTCAAAGCCAGCCCAGGCAGGAAAGTCCGCAAGACTCTTATCTCCAATAAACTGGAAGTGGCGCTGTGGCTCAAGTGGTAGAGCGCTAGCCTTGAGCTGAGGGACAGCGACCAAGCCCAGAATTCCAGTCCCATGACCAAAAAAAAAAAAAAATCTCGCTGTGCCTCAGTCTCCTCAACTGCAAACAAGGGGGAAATGGTGTCCACGGGGCACAATGCTGTGGGAAGTGAGGGAGACAATGCTGGTAGAACAGGCACTGCTGTGCTTGCCTCAAAATTCACACTCAGTGCTGGCAACCGAAGTTCACTACTTCTAGAAATGTTCTGTACCAAAACCTCTGAACTGCTTGCCAGAGAAAAAGGTGGAAATGGCCCAAGCGTCAGTCAGGGGAGTGGAATAATGAACCAACTGGGCCTGCCACCTGACACTTCCAAGTCTGTGTTGCTGGGTAAACAGGACCCCACGAGCTGCGGTGCGGGGATGGCGGCCACTGGCCTGCAACAGCGGGCACTGCCTACTTGAAACAATAATGAATAAAATGCTCAGGTCTTTATGTGCACAAGTTCTCATTTTCCTTGGAAGACAGTAAGCAGTGGAATTTCTGGGCCAGGTCCTATGTTTATATTTAACTTTCTGAGAGAAGGCCAATCTGCTTTCCAAAGTGGATATGCCACTTTGCATTTCTACAAGCAATGGAAGGCTGGTGTTAGCATGGTTATGCTTAAAAGCCAACCAAGGCAGGATCCTCGGTAAGACTCTTACCTCCGGTTAACTAGCAACATGTTGTTAGTGGCTCCAGTAGTAGCCTTCATCAAAGGGTTCAGGGACAGTGCTCAGGCCCTGAGTTCAAGCATAAAATAAGAAGAAAAAAATTCTTGGTATGCCCCAAATATAAGGCTTTTGTCAGATTTATAGTTTGTAAATATTTACCTCCTAATGGATTTGTTTTCCATTTTCTTAATGGTTTTCTTTTCATATGCAAAAAGGTTTTTTTTTTGGGGGGGGAGTCAATCCTGGGGCTTGCTAGGTCTGGGCGCTGTCCCTGCACTCTTCAGCTCAAGGGGAGTACTCTACCAATTGAGCAACAGCGCCACTTCTGGTTTTCTAGTGGTTTATTGGAGATAAGAGTCTCATGGAGTTTCTTGTCCGTGCTGGCTTTGAACTGCAATCCTCAGGTCTCCGCCTCCTGAGTAGCTAGGATTATAGGTGTGAGCCCGGCCATGCAAAGGGTTTTAGCATTGACAAAATCTAGTCAATCCTATTTTTAATAGTTTATCTTTTTTGTGTCCTAGAAAATCATTACCTATCTCGTCACAAAGATTTCCTCTTAAGTTTTCTCCCAAAATTTTATGGTTTACAACTTAGGTCCATCCATTCTTTATTCATTTTTGCACATTAACAAAATACACTGCATAAATGTATGAAAATAGAAAGAGGCACTGCAGGCTTGCCTCAGGTGGTAGAGAGCCAGCCAACGGGCAAAAGCAAGCATCAGATACTGAGTTCAAGTCCCAGCCTTCGACCAAAAAAAAAAACAAAACATAGAACAATGACTCCTACTGAAATTGTTTTGAGGGGAGACAACTTCCACAGAGACAGGTGTTACTTCTCTGCACGTATGATTTGGGGAATTATAGCGTATTTTAAGTAAATCGGAGTTATAAATATTAAAAGGGGGATAAATGAAGGATGTGATAGGAACAAGCCAGATTGAGCTCACTGTGCGCACAAATGAAACCTGTGTACTAATTTTTTTTTTTGGGGGGGGGTCCAGTCGTGAGGCTTGAACTCTGGGCCTGGGCACTGTCCCTCAGCTCTTCAGCTCAAGGCTAGCACTCTACCACTTGAGCCACAGCACCATTTCCGGCTTTTATTTTTTGCTTATGTGGTGCTGAGGAATGGAACCCAGGGCCTCAGGCATGCAAGGCAAGCACTCTACCACTGAGCCACCTTCCCAGCCCCTGTGTACTACTAATATACGCTAAGAAGAACTGGTGAAACAAGATTCTGATTCTCGGTGAAAGCAAGTCAAGAATTCTGAACAGAAAACTAAAGATGAGCCCCTATGGCGGGGCCGCATCCCCACGAGCAGCGAGTGTCTGAACCCAGGAGGCCAACGCCAAGCCTGAACCCCCAAAGCTGCCCACCAAGAGCTGGAGCCACAGCCACAATTCCCGGAGCTCTCCAAGGAGAGGGCTTCTGTGAGTTAGGCCCACACGGCCGGCTTTCTGGCGTAGAAGCTGCTCTGTGCTGAGAGGCCGAGGTGGTCCTGGCAGGTCCTCTCCCCACCCCTGGCTTCTGTCACCTGTCCCGTTTGTTCCTCTGTCCTCGACGGCCCTACGAAGAAACCCGCGTGACACGCTTTAAAGGAAGCACACGGTAGACCAGCCTCTCCCAGCCCCAGCACCCCAACAGCTCAGGGGCGCCCGCAGCTCAGGCATCAAGCAGACCTCACTTACATCAAAGTCACAGCCACACTCTTCCAAGAGACACACCTCGGGGCGAGCAGGGACTCCACCACCAAGGTTTTCAACCTGAGCCTGTGCCCAGCCTTCCCTGCTTTACTTTTGATTTAAGGGCTCTCATTTTTTGCCTAGGCTGGCCAGGATCGCAGCTCTGTTTGGGCCTCTTCCCATGTACACTGGTATCAGACAAGCACCACCACAGCTGGCCTTTGACCTCGCTACCCCAGCCGGCCTCAAATTCCAATCCTTCTGATCGCTCCCTCCAGAGCGGCTGGAGCTACAGAGGCATGAGACAGTTAAGGTGCCTTTTGCTTGATTATTTTTAAAAATCGAGGTCGGTCTTGCTACAGCGGCAGTCACAAGCAAACATAGAGACTAAAGCAAATCACACCTGTACTATGCCATGGGGGAGGAGGGCAGAAGAGAGAAGGACGACGGGAAGAGCCGAGCTGGCTGGCTGACGGTCAGCAACACGGCCCCATGCTCGTCCAGGTTCTGCAGCCTGGCCAGCACCTCATACATGGCGTCTGTGCCAGCCCGAGGCAGAGCCACTGTCTTCGGCAACAAGATTACAGGGACTCCAGGAGTGCACTTGCGTGTGCCAGCCGTGACCAGCAGAAGCCAGCCCCACTTCTCTCAGGGAAAGCTCAAGTTCAGTTCTAAACACACCAGAACAACCGAGAGCACGGAAACCTCTTCTACCACAACCAATTACGCAGATGAGCAAGGCACAGCGTGGCTCACACGGCTCCCCCACTCCCTCCCCAACCCCCCACATGGGAGGCTAAAATAGGGAGGACGGTGTTTCCAGGCCAGTCTGGGCAAAAAGTTCTTGAAACCCCATCTCAAAGGAAGAAGCTGGGCGTAGTGGTACATACCTGCCATCCTGGTTTGGACAGGAACCCTAAAGTAAGCGCATCATGGTCCAGGTGTGGGCCTGGGCAAAAAGCAAGACCCTAGCTCAAAAATAACCTGTGCAAAAGATAGCTGGAGGCATGGCTCAGCCGTAGATCACCTGTTTAGCAAGGGCTGAGTTCAACTGCCATTGTGGCTCTCCACTACCTTGCCCAGTTTTTCTGGAATTGTTGTACCACAAGGTCTGCTCTGTACTTGTGTGAGACAGGGTCTTTCTATGTGGCCCAGGCTGGCCTCAAACTTGTGATCCTCCAGCTCGGAGTGCTGGGATTAAGGTGCATGCTTCACACCTAAGTACAACAGACTTTGGAGTTTGTTGTTTCGTTTTGTTTTGGCAGTACTGGAGATTGAACAAGGGTCCATACTTATTAGCCAGGCACTCTACCTTCTTGAGCAATGCCTCCGTCCCACAGGTCGATTGTGGGGCTTGAACTCGGGCCTGGGTGCTGTCCCTCAGCTCTTCAGCTCAAGGCTAGCACTCTACCACTTGAGCCAGAGCACCATTTCTGGTGGTTAATTGGAGATAAAAGTCTCAAGGACTTTCCTGCCTTGCTTTGAACCATGATCCTCAGATCTCAGCCTCGTGAGTAGCTAGGATGACAGATATAAGCCACGAGGTACCCAGGGTGATGGGATTTTTAACAGGAGATCAATGAATGAGCACGTGTTCATTTTTGTAGTGACTCCTTTAGAGCCCTTTGTTTCGCTGATGAAGTCCACTGGACTCCTAAGCAAAATAAAGTTGCAAGCAGTAGTTTATGTAACAGCGCAGCACACACAAACCTGTCAGCTACCAGGGAGAGAAGCTATTCTATTCTTATGCATGACTCCCATCTACAGGGCCCTTGTTCAAGAAACTGGATTCCAAAATACTCTGTCACCACCCAGACTGTAACTGTCCCTTACCCACAACTCATCTGTGGTCACTCTGTGTGTGTGTGGGGGGGGGGGGGGGGGGTACTAGTCACTGTGTGTGTGCATGCACGTGGTGTTGCTAGGGACTAAGCCCTGGCCTCACACATGCCAGGCGACTTCCACCGAACCACACCCAAGCCCTGTGGTAAAAATTACGTCTAAGGCCACTTTTCTTACCGACTCGGTACTCAGCAAAACAGCACACAGCTTACTGTCACAAGCAAGCAAACCCAGCAGGGAATCCTTAAGAGTGTGCTATGTGATTGCTTCCCAAGGCCTGGGTAAAGTGATACCACCCGGTGGGTCCAGCCACAGCGCCTCCTTCCCACAGTCACCCCAGTGGGCAGGCACTGTACCTCCTTCCCGCAGTCACCCCAGCGGGCAGTGGACAGCAGAGTCTCCAAGCCTTTAAGTCAGAAGGCCACCAGTCGGGAGAAGGAGTCCTCACCTGGTGCAATCACCCCCTCCTTAGCTAAAGCACTGCGCCTGCCTCTGATGGGCCTGAAATTCCGAGTGATTAGAGACTCAAAACCACGGCAATGTCAGGATTCATACCCTTGCTCCACAAGTCGGCCATTCTGTCCAGGGTGGTGAGGAGGGCTGTCCCACCCTGGGTCTCAGGTTCTAGTCCTTTCCTCAGACCACTGCCTAGCTCACCCTGCACCACACATGCCTTCTACCATGCTGCCGGCCTTTCCCGGGGCCTTTCCCCATAGGGCTCGGGACAGACAGCAGAGCCAAGGAGTTCTGAAACTCCAGCCCCCAGCCCCTGCCCAGGCCTAGAGAATGGCACCAGACATGCAGCTCCTCAGCCTCACCCCCCTCCACCTCCCGGGCTTGCCACTAGAAATAGCCAAAGGCGGTACTGACCTGGGCTATTTCTACCTAGAAAATGAGGGACCAGAAAGAGCACAGCAAGCACATGCAGGAGTGCTGACCACCACAGGGAGAAACACCCGCAGTGACAAACGCATACCATGGCCACAGAAGCCTCTAGAAGACAGCTAGGGGACAAAAGGTAAATCCAGTTTTGAGAAAACAGAGACCAGTGGGGTCTGCAAGTTAGTAGAGATAACTTAGAACCCCGAAGAGGCCTGACATGAGGTGCTAGGCGATGGGGGCACGGTCCCCGGGGTGGTGTGAACAGAATGAGGGCACAGTCCCCAGGGACAGTGTGAACAGGACAAGGGCATGGTATCCGGGGTGGTGTGAACAGGACAAGGACCAGTCCCAGGGTGGTGTGAACAGGATGGGGGCACTGTCCCCAGGGCGGAATGAACAGGACAGGTATTGTACTCTCGAGGCTCCCAGAAGCAGGAGCTGGGTGAGGTCAGCACCGAGAGGATCACACATGAGCAAAGGGACACAATGGGCTACGCTTAGGACATGCAGGAGTCAGTTCAAGAATGCTGCTCGTTTCTACACAGATCCGGGACTGGAGTTAGCCAGCTCTCAGGACCAGCACAAATTATGCATGGCAGGAAGTAAACTGTTCTTTTTTTGTTCTTGTTTGTTGTGGGGCTTGAACTCGGGTCCTAGGTGCTGACCTCACTCAAGGCTAGCGTTCTATCACCTGAGCCACAGCATCAGTTCCAGTTTTCTGGGGGTTAATTGGAGACGAGAGTCTCACAGAGTTTTCTGCCCAGGCTGGCTTTGAACCACAAGCCTCAGATCTCAGCCTCCTGAGTAGTTAGGATGACAGGTGTGAGCCACCAGGGCCCGGCTTATGGGGGCTTGCCTGATAGGAATGAGGGCCTCAGGTTCAAATCCCCTGGCACACAGAAGAAGAGCTTCACAGGCTGCCACAAGATGGTGCTTGTCCCATGAACACCACATACCTGTTGTCCGCTCAGAGCTCGGTCCCCCGACAGGACTACAGGGGAGAGCAAGCATACACAGCCCCAGGCACAGGGCAAAGCACTCAGCACACGGAGTACCTGTGAACGTGGAGTCACAGACCAGGTGGATTTTAAACCTGTTTCTCCAGCTACTCACACACCTGCCCTACTGGCCTCATCCCTTCCCACACAGCGAGCAGTCTACATCATGCTGGGTTTGCAATATTCTAGAAAAATACAGGTAGGGCTGTCTGTCCGTTGGCCCTGGCCCGAAGCAGGAATCAGAAGCCCTCAAGGCTGACCAAGTGCCACTGCACCCTGCGCCCAGTCACCCCTGCGCGGGTGCTGCCGCCACTTCCTGCCATGTGGAAGAGGAAGCAACATAGCAACAGAACAAGTAACTCTGAAGGGGCAGAGCAACAGAAGCACCAGCGCTTAGCCAGCGCACAAGACCACGCAGGCAGGAAAGGCAGAGACTAGAGCCACAGGGGCAGAGCCTCAGACTAGGCAGAGCCTAACGTTCGCAGGGGAGTGCCAGGCTGAGAGCTGAACAAACCTGGTCACTGGCTTCAAATCCAGGCACACTGTGGTGCATGTCCTTCCCGGGCCTGGCTAGAAAGGACCTGAGCTTCAGGCTTGCTACCTCTCTGCCTTTTTAGCTAGCTACAATGGAAAACTCTTAGAAAGAGAGACATTTCAAGTTCTCCCAGAACTTCTGTCTTCTTATATTAATGAGCTGACAGCAAAGAAGTGAAATTGAGAAAAATGTACGCATGCACGCGTGAGCACATAAAACTTACAGTTGGGGGCTGGGAAGTTGGCTCAGTGGTAGAGCACTTGCCTTGCATGCATGAGGCCCTGGGTTAGATTCCTCAGCACCACGTAAGCAAAAAGAAAAAAGCCGGAAGTGGCGCTGTGGCTCAAGTAGTAGAGTGCTAGCCTTGAGCTGAAGAGCTGAGGGACAGCGCCTAGGCCCAGAGTTCAAGCCCCATGACTGGACCCCTCCACAAAAAAAAACAAAACAACTTACATTTGGAATCGAAAGAAAAAGGTCAGGGAGGATATGAGGGAAAGTAACAGGGGCTGAGACTCGAGAGCTTTCAATCTTCCAGCCTCTGCCTCCCAAATAGCTGGGGTCACAGATGCAAGCCACCGTGGCTGGCTTACTGATTGAGAATCTCACAAACTTTTTGCCTAGGCTAGCCTCAAACCTCAAGTCTCCTAATTTCTGCCCCTTAAGTAGCTGGGATCATAGGGTTGTGAGCCACTGTCTATTCACAGCAGCTTAATTCTTCCTCTTTTTTTTTTTTTTTGATGGTTGTGGGGCCTGAACTCTAGGCCTGCACACTGTCCTTCAGCTCTTCAGCTCAAGGCGAGTGCTCTACCACTTGAGCCACAGTGCCACTTCCAGCTTTTTCTGCTTATGTGGCGCTGAAAGATCGAACCCAGGGCCTCAAGCATGCAAGGTAAGCACTCTACCAGTGAGCCACCTTTCCAGCCCTTCCTCTTTTTTTTAACAGGTACCTGAGTTGGAATGGTGGGGCTCAGATTTGCTCAGCCAGCATTCTATCACTTGGGCCATGCCTCCATTTTGGCTTTTTATTTTTATTTTTTTGGTCAGTCATGGGTCTTGAACTCTACCTGGGTGCTGTCCCTCAGCTCTTCAACTCAAGGCTAGTGCTCTACCACTTGAGCCACAGCACCACTTCCAGTTTTCTGGCAGTTAATTGGAGATAAGAGTCTCACGGGGGCTGGGAAGATGGCTCAGTGGTAGTGCTTGTCTTGCATGCTTGAGGCCCAGGGTTCAATTCCTCAGCACCACATAAGCAAAAAAGAAAAAAGCCAGAAGTGGCACTGTGACTCAAGTGGTAGAGCGCTAGCCTTGAGCTGAAGAGCTGAGGGACAGCACCCAGGCCCAGAGTTCAGGCCCCATGATCGGACCCAAAAAAAAAACAAAAAAACAAAACAAAATAAAAAGAGTCTTACAGATTTTCTTGCCCAGGCTGGCTCTAAACAGCGATTCTCAGATCTCAGCCTCCTGGAGCACCTAGGATTACAAGTGTGAGTCGCCAGCACCTGACTTCATTTTGGCTTTTTGCAGTTATTAGAAATGAAATCTTTCAGATTTTTTTCCCCAGCTGGCTTCAAACTTCTATCCTCTGTATTTCAGCCTCTTTAGTAGCCAGGATTACAGGCCTGAGCCTCTGATGCCTGACTATTAGTTTGACTCCTAACTGCTCCTTAAAATAAAGATGTTTTATCTAATTTCTGACCTTATTTTGACTTTGAATCTAAATCTAAGCTTGCTTCTTCAATACTGTGTGTGTCAATATCAGAGCTTGAACTCAAGGCCCAGGAGCTCCCCCTGAGCATTTTTGCTCAAGGCTGGTGGTACTTGAGGCACAGTGCTACTTCTGGCTTTTTAGTGATTACTTGGAACTAAGTCTCAAGAACTTTGTCTAGGTTACTTTCAAACCATAATCTTCAGATCTCAGCCTCCCTTAGTAGCTAAGATTTCAGGTGTGAGCACTGGGACCCAGCCTAAGCACATCCTTTTGCAGTGATTTTCCAGCCATCATTTTTGTCAGTGGTGATGCTTGAACTAAGGGACGCGCTGTCTCTGAGTTTTTTCACTCAAGGCTAGCACTCGACCACATTGAGCTATAGTGCTACTTCTGGTTTCCTGGTGATTAATTAGTGATAAGTCTCACACATTTTCCTGCCAGGGCTAACTTCTACGAACCATAATCCACAGATCTTAGCCTCCTGAGTAGCTAGGATTCCAGGCATGAGCCACTGGTGCCTGGCTTCCAGCCGTCTTGAGAGTGGGTCACATGAGGAAACATGAGCCCACAAGCAGAGCCGGAGGAGGTGCAGCCAGTGGGTACCAGGTGATGAGGGCAGGCTGGGGTGTGCTGGGGTCAAGGGCAGGCAGGGCAGCCCATTGGGAGGAATGTAGAAAAGCTGGGCACAGAACTTTCTCCAGCAGCTGAAGCTGGCAATAAGTGTCAACAGGAGCTATAAATGGAAACTGAGAGCGCAGGGCAGTGGTGGGGACATGGGTTAGGGCAAGACAAAATAACTATTTCCTTCCAATGGCTCACACCAAAGCCCCAAAGTCCCCCTTGCCCTGTCCTCGCTGCCGGGGAGCCCACTCAAAGTCCCCCAGAACTCAGCTGGGCCTCTACCTCCATTCCCAGCAAAAGCCAGCAGTCTTCTGTTCCATGCTTGCTTGGGAAATGGGTCTGTCTAGGTTGCCCAGTCTGGTCTTGAATTCCTGAGCTCAAGGCATCCTCCTTCCGGCTCCCAACTAGTTGGAGCCACGTGTGTGCCACTGTGCCTCGCTCACAGATCATTTAAAACAAATGCTCCTTGGAAACTAGTTCCCGCCACAGACTACAAGGCTGTTCTCTTCCTCTCCTTCCCGCCTCAACTCCCTCACCAGAATCCAGAGGCTTCTCTGCTGTCTGTACACACAACTCATATTGTCCACCCAGGTCTTTTATATTTGCCACATAATGCCTCTAACGTGGCCCGCTCTGCCACGCACCCATGTATCCACTCCTGCTTCACCTGAGTGCGGATACAGGTATTGTTTTACCATGCCTCTCGTCTGAGAGAGGATAGCCACACTCTGCCTCACCCTGTCTACTTCTGTCTGCACGCTGACCACCTGGCAGGCCACAAATCCCTTGCATACGTTTCTACTTCCTGCCCATGTGGCAGCCAGGGGCCCCGCAGAAGAGGAGTGCTTTCCGGCTTTGTTCCCCAGGCCCAGCTCCTCCCCAGAGCCGGCGCATAGCCGGTGTCACTCACACTCGCTCAAACGCTGTCAGGAAGGACACATGAGCCCTGTGGAGAAATGGGGCCTGTGAGGCTGGATAAGAAACAAGAGTGCTTCACACCCCAGGAAACCCGAGGGCAACTTCACCATGCCCAGAGGCCACAGCTACCGTCCAAACCTTCAGAAATCAAACTAGCTATCAACTGGTTATGGACAAATGATAATGACACACGAACTATTCCACTCAAAACAGAGCCCCACCTCTGGGTGGCCACCTATCAGTTTGATTTCTCTGTTTTGGCTTTTTTTTGGGGGGGGGGATCTGGTCGTGGGGCCTGAACTCTGGGCCTGGGCGCTGTCCCTCAGCTCTTCAGCTCAAGGCTAGCGCTCTACCACTTGATCCACAGCGCCACTTCTGGCTTTTTTTTCCTTTTTGCTTATTTGGTGCTGAGGAATCGAACCAAGGGCCTCATACATGCAAGGCAAGCACTCTACCACTAAGCCACCGTTCCAGCCCCTCTGTTTTGGCTTTCTGGAACTAATGTCAAAAGCAAACCGCTCAATTCTCCAATGTCAGAGTGCAGCATGGTAGGTGTGAGCCTGGGTGTGGCCAAGAAGGGGTGAATACAAGCCCAAGGAGTAAACCCTATCACCAAAACTTCCCAAGAAGCAGGGCACCAGTGGCTCATCCGGCAGGAAAGTCCATGAGACTCTTATCTCCAATAAACCACAGAAAACCAGAAATGGCGCTGTGGCTCATGTGGTAGAGCGCTAGCCTTGAGCTGAAGAGCTCAGGGTCAGCACCCAAGCCCTGAGTTCAAGCCCCATGACCAACCAAAAAAAAAAAAAAAAAACTGCCCAAGAATTTGCTAGGATGGGAGACTCAACTAGCTGATACAGCTTTAAGGCCTAAAGATAGATGGATTAAATAAATAAATAAAACTCAAGCAGAAAGGCATACCAGAGCAGCACAGGTTCAGAAAGCACCGAGGGAGAACAAAAATAGATTCCAGGGCTGCTAGGGGAAAGGCAGAGGGAGGAAGAAAGAAACCGAGTGAGCCAGCTCATGCTGAGGAAGCGAGACAGGGAGGATGGAGATGGGAAGGAGCAGCAGGGACCAGCGGGGGACATCAAGCCAGGAAATGTTAAGGCTGGGGCCTCAGATAAGCCAAAGAGTGGAGTAGGGAAGGAACAGGAAGTCACACAAGTTCAGGCACATCCTAAAACGATGGCAAAAACACTCAAAAATCACTTGGGCAGCAAGGCGCAGTTTCTGTGAGACGCAGCGAGATGGCCAGACAGAAGAGGGGGCGGAGCCAGCGGCGGCTGCCTCTGTCGCCAGCTAGCTCTGTGTCCTTGAACAAGTCCTTAACCTCTCTGGAACTTATTTCCTGTTTAAAAAAAAGTGTGTGTCTGTGGAAAGTGGCCAGGTCAGAATCGTAAACCTTCTTTTCTCCAGCACACTGGCAGGGTTAAAAGGGAAAATACTGAACCCTTAAAAGAAAAACATGGATCTTAAAAGTGGGAACCTTCGAATGAGAAGAGTAATATTTAAGTGGCATTATGTGTAGAAGTGCTTGAATTAAATGAAGTGAGCTGGAGAGGAAGAGTACAAGCAGATAGTACTTGGAAGACCTACAGAGCAGACCGATTAGTTCCTTACAGCCCCACGTTGCAGACCCTCGATCCAACTGAGATCTAGAAAGAACACAAAATCCAGCATTCTGAAGCAAGTCGCCAGGGGCTCACGCCTGCAATCCTAGCTACTCAGGAGGATGACATCTGAGGATCCCAGTTCAAAACCAGCCCAGGCAGGAATGTCTATGAGATTCTTATCTCCTTAACCAGAAAAAAGCCAGAAGTAGAGCTGTGGCTCAAGTGGTAAAGTGCTAGCCTTGAGCAAAAAGCTGAAGGACAGCACCCAGGCCCTGAGTTCAGGTACTAGTACACGCATGTGCGCGCATACACGCGCATGCACACACACACACACTATTTTGCATTGACACCCTCCTCCCATCCCCAGTATGTAAATAAAATTATAAACATTATAAGCATGTAGAAAGGTCTTTTTAGTTGAAATAAAATTCCTTTGGAATAAGAGGTTCTGCGCACTCACCCAGCACATGCGAGGGTAATGCACTAACAAAAGTGCTTTCTTGACAAGGTGCATTCAGTGCAATACACCCTTTGAGGGCCAGCCCCGGAAGCCTGACAGGACCCTGACCCATGCTCCAGCCCTTCTGCTGACAGGACAGCTGACCATGATGGTGAATTCTGATGCAGCTATAAACCATCACTGAGTCGTTTCAGTGTGTATGTTCCAGATTCCAGGAGAGAGAGGAGAGCAGAAGTAGGTGAAAGAGGAAGTTTTGTTGGGTGGCTTTTATATGTGCTTTACTTTTTGTTTATTTACTCAAGCTTAAACAACAGAGAGTGGTGTATAGTACTCCTAGAGGCTCAGCCAGAGCTCAGGAGGCAGTATGGTGGGCTCCAGGAAGGCCTCTTCCTGGCTTGCGGCAGAGGTGGCCAGGATTGGCTGTGCTTTGTCATTTAAGAGGCTGTCTCCATGTTTCTATGACACTGACAGAGAAGTGGGTTTTCCTCATCCTGTTCCTTGCTCTGAAGCTGCAATTAGCCAAAGCTGATTCATTAGCTGTAGCACTAATGAAAATTTTGATAATAAAAATGTGGTACTTAATAAACTCAACCTTTTCTGGAGTAATAAGGTACATTGTTTATTCATTTTGGGTCAGTCATGGGGCTTGAACTCTGGGCCTGAACACTGTCCCTCAGCTCTTCAGCTCAAGTTGAGCGCTCTACTGGTTTTCTGGTGGTTCATTGGATAAGAGTCTCATGGACTTTCCTGCCTGGGCTGGCTTTGAACCACGATCCTCAGATCTCAGCCTCTTCAGTAGCTAGGATTACAGGCCCGGCTGGTACTTTTTTATTGAACAGATCAAGTTTGGGATTAAATTCCAAAAATGAAAAAAAATTCCAAAAATGATATGCATACAATTCTAGTAACTGTATTAATTTTTCAATGGTTTTTTGTTTTTTTGAGAAACCATCTCATGACATAGCCCAGACTGGCCTCAACCTCATGACCCTCCAATATTAGTAATATCCCTATAATTTTAACAGCAAATGCTTTCCCTCAGAGAATGCCAACAGGAAGGTTCAGGTCAGTGTGTCCTGACAATCCTGCTCCTCTAAGTACTCCCTTTTCCTCTACCTCAGTTAAGATCCTAGCATACCTTTATTTATTTTCAGTGTGGTCCTAGGGCTCAAACTCAGGGTTTGTATGCTGTCCTTTAGCTTTTTCATTCTAGTCTGTCACTCCACCAAATGAGACTTGGCTTTCTGGTGGTTTTTTGTTTTTTTGTTTTTGGGTCCGGTCATGGGGCCTGAACTCTGGGCCTGGGCGCTGTCCCTCAGCTCTTCAGCTCAAGGCTAGCGCTCTACCACTTGA
>NW_012267240.1:1608705-1612616 GCF_000151885.1 Dipodomys ordii | reverse complement strand
CTCTACCACTTGAGCCACAGCGCCACTTCCGGCTTTTTTCTTTTTGCTTATGTGGTGCTGAGGAATCGAACCCAGGGCCTCGAGCATGCAAGGCAAGTGCTCTACCACTGAGCCACCTTCCCAGCCCGGCTTTCTGGTGGTTAAGTGGAGATAAAGTTGGTACGTCTCATGGTTTTTATTTTATTTATTTTATTTTTTTTTGCCGGTTGTGGGGCTTGAACTCAGGGCCTGGGCACTGTCCCTCAGCTCTTCAGCTCAAGGCTAATGTCCTACCACTTGAGCCACAGTGCCACTTCCAGCCTTTTCTGCTTATGTGGTACTGAGGAATAGAACCCAGGGCCTCATGCATGCAAGGACAAGCACTCTACCACTGAGCCACTTTCCCAGCCATCTCCTGGGTTTTAACTGTCTTGCCCATGCTGGCTTCCAACCCAAACCCTCCAATCTCAGCCTCCTGAGTAACAGGAGCATAGGTGTGAGCCACCAGCACCCAGCTCTTTTCTTTCTTTTTCTCTCCCCCACCCCCACACCACTTGTGGTGGTGGTGCTAGGGCATGAACTCTTGAACTCAAGACCTTGCACAGTCGCTCCTGGGGTTTTCCACTCAGAACTGAGCTGTGAGTGAAGTATACTAGTCAAGCTACCATCTGAGCCACAGCCGCTTCCAGCTTTATGCCAGTTAATTGAGGAAGTCTGTTGGGTGAGTCTGTTGGATTTGTCTGCCCAGGCTAGCGGTGTGAACCCTGATCCGCAGATCTCAGCTTCCTGAGTAGCTAGGATTATAAGACCAGGTGCTTGTTAGGCAAGTACTCTACTCACTTGGGCCCTTTTGTTTGGTTTATTTCTCAGATAGGCTCTTGCTTTTAAACCCAGCTGGCCTCGGGCCACAATCCTCCTACCTGCACCTCCTGGGAGCTGGGATTACAGAAAACACCGCCCGGGTGCCCCACAACACTGCTCTGCCCAAGTGAAGAGTTTCCCTGGTGGAAGGAAGGGTAGGAGGAAGGTGAGGGCCCCAAGGGCAGTGCTGGCACAGAAAGGGGGGGGATCCCCAAGAGAAAATCAGGGAAAGTGGGACGTGGAACTGGGTTACATCAGGAGTAATGATTGCATTTCTGTTTTTCCCTTAGATTACTTCATCCTTCCCTTGTGGTTTCTCTTTTAAAGGAGCTGGGAAAACACAGGCCAGATGAACACGACTGAAGGAGGAGACTCTGGGGAAACCAAAGCCCAAGAGAGACCATAACAATCACCCACCACTGATGTCCAGGGCCTGCATGCACACAGCGCGGTTGAAGACCTGAACCCAAGGCCCGGGATTGTGCAGAACTGCCCACAGTGGACGGCTTCCCTCCCCCTCTCCTGAGCTACACCAAGAATAGTGAGCAAGAAATGGTGCCCATTCGAGGATGACAGCTTTACTTTTGTATTCTTCTTTTTTGTGCCAGTACTAGGGCTTGAACTTCAGGCATTTTGCTCTAGCTGGCTCTCAACCATTTGAGCCACAGGTCTACTTCCTAATTGCTACTTCCTACTTGCTAATTAAAGAGTCTCTCAGATTTGTCTACCCTGCCTGGCTTCAAACCAAGATACTGAGATCTCAGCCTCTAGAATAGCTAGAGTTACAGGCGTGAGCCCCCCATGCTTGACTAGAAAGGCACCTCTGAAATTACTCTCCTGGTATGAAACTCTTTCTTGAAGATCCCTCCGCAAAAACACCCACTCTCTGACACGGCTCTGGAGCTGTACTTACGTAAGATTCAGGAGCTTCGATATGACATAAACATAGTATCTGACAAACTTTACATAGCTCAACTACGGGCTATGATTATCTACATACACAGCGGACACTATTCACCCACGATCAACAAAAACACACATCAAACCTTAGTGCCAGTGTTGTGTTGATGAGCGATCCCTTCTTAGCCAACATCACACCTACACCTGCAGCCGGAAAGCTGACAGGGTTTCATGTCTGTCCAGCGCCCAAGTCACCTTCACCCTGGCCAAGTGTGAGCGGAAGCCTCCTCCAGTGTGAGTGTGGATGCTGCCGCCTGCGCCACGGCCCTGGGCCGCACTCTGTGTGCCATGGAGCCTCATCCGTACCCTGCACACGTGGCTCAGTGTCCGGCTGGGGGTATTGTTTTGCCTACCTTCTCACTCCTCACAAATACCCTTGGTTTTGCTTCTCTTCCTCCCCCTCCCCAATACTTAAATTACATGTTAAGCATGATTTCCAAAATTCTTTCAGTCAACAAGTACCATGGGAAGAATTCCCCAAGATCAGTCACAGATTCGGAACCTGGTCCCTGAGTCAAATGCAGAGGTAAGATCGAATCCACCCTCCCAGGGTGGGGGCAGAACCTTTGGGACCTTTCAGTCGCAGCCCTCACTCAGGACAGAAGTGACTTTCCTAACTGACATCTTCCCGGGGCGCATCTGCCAAGCAGGTGCCCTGGGAAGCATGGAGAGCAGAGGTCTTGGCTTGCGTCGGAAAGCTCAGTTACCCAAGGAAGCAGATCATGGAATACTCAGGATGAGGCTGGCTTCATGGCTCACACCTAATCAGATGCCGGCAGTTCCCAGGCCCAGGCCCGCGCCTGCACAGCCGCCTTCTTGCTGCGGGAGTCATTTCTGTGTTCACATGTCATCCACAACCACCTTTCCTTTTAAAACTATAAATGAAAATCTTGTGGAAAATGGAGGGTGGGGTTCAATCAGACCCTCTTTTCCCTTCCCGTTTAATTTTAAACAACTGTCCCTTTATTTAAACTTCTCTGAGACGGCATGTAAGATATGTGTTTCAGGAAGGACCGATTGTGCCAGAGGTAAACTGGACTCCACACTATATTTTGCCCCACAGAAGTTTCGATGCTCAGAACCTTCCTCAGAGCCGGCACTGGGACTTTACACAGCTGGGCAGTCACACTGGACCCACAGGGAGTCTGACACCTGCTCACACCTGACACCAGCCGCCCAGGAAGGGCCAGGGCTGTGTGCAGCCACAGGGATGTCCCTTGTCCCCTCTCAAAACTCTCCAGATGAGGGGGGGAGGGCGGAGCAGGGGACCCCGAAGGGGCTGGAAGCAAAATGGAAAGGCTGCAGGGTGGAGGGGGGCAGGACAGCCGCGGTCTGCCAGAAGGAAGGAGGGCTGCCTTGGTGAAAACTACCACCCATTAGTGAGGGAGGACAAAAAGACTTCTCCCAACCGAAGGCTGGGACTTCTACCTCTGGCTCCTTGTTGTCGGTGGTGATGGTGATAGTGGTGGTGTCTGTGTGCATGCATGTGCGTGTGTGCATGCATGCATGTGTGTGTGTGCATGCGCGTGTGTTCCTTTTCCAGGAAGCCAGGGAGCAGCTCTTTCTCAAGGGGCACCACAGAAACAAAGCAGATAGAGGAAGCCCCCCGCAAAGGTGTAGCCGGTCAACCCGGACAGGGTCCGAAGGCGGGGGCCCCTCCTGGCCCGGAGGGATGGGGTGCGGCAGAGGGTGAGCCGGGGGTCCGGCCGGGGTGCAGGGGCGCGGACCCCGGGGCGGCGGCACCAGGGCCTCCCGCGCCCGGCGCCCCGCTTACCTTCGTCCGGCCGTTGATGCGGTAGTTGCCCAGCTTGCCGCTGCAGTGGCGGATGAGGTCGTCCATGCTGCTCATGAGCAGACCGATGGTGTGGCAACCGGGCTCCTTGCCCTCTACCCAGGTGATCTGGTCGCCGCGGATGTCCCGGGACGAGTCGCTCTTCTGGCTGACCAGCTGGCCGTCGGTGAAGCGGCCGGTGTCGTGCAGCGCGCGCACCTCGTCGCCGACGCGCTGGCCGGTGTCGCGGCCCAGGAAGTCGTCCACCACGCAGATGCCGTGCTTGTTCATGCAGGGCACGATGTACTCCAGCGCCAGCTTCAGCGCGGGCAGCGGCTTC
>NW_012267240.1:1586288-1607546 GCF_000151885.1 Dipodomys ordii | reverse complement strand
CCCGGCTCTGGGCCGCTCTGTTCTCCCGGTGTCCACCCGGGAGCTGGCCGCGCTGGGACGGCCAGGGGAGCAGCGGCGGAGCCCGGCCGTCGGGAGGCTGAGACACGAAGGTCGCGGTTCGAGGCCAGCCCTGCAGCAAGGGTCGAGCGGTAGAGCGCCGGCCTCCGGAGAACGGAGCTCAGGGCCCCGAGTTCAAGCCCCGGGGCCGGCGGCGCGCATACTGAAGATGCTGACCGGACAGGCGCTGGGGCCGGCCGGGCGCGCGGGGCCATCGCGCACGGCAGGCTGCTTTCGTCGGGGGCGGGGCGGTCCTGGGCAGAGGAGCCCCGGCCACTCGTGTTTATGTTCTAGTGGGGCCCACGCGCGGCGGGGCGGCCCGGCCCTCCTGGCCCGTGCGCGGCTGGGTCACCGAGGCGTCCAGAGAGGGGAGGGAGCTTCTCACGCCACAAAGACCTTCCCCAACTGGACAGACTCAAATCCGAGAACTCCTCCACACCAACGGCAGGCCTCCGGGAAACCCGGAAGCTGAGATGAGGACCTGCAGTCACCCCGTCCAGGTCTAGCCCACCTGCCTGCGCCCCCCCCGAAGATGCAGGCCCGCCCCGCTCCACCGCGCCTGGGCTCCCAAAGCCCGGTTCAGGCACCGGCAATTCGCTGCTCAGCCAAGGTGGAGGAGCCACAACAGGCCTTTAATAAAGTACAACCCAGGACCTTGTGCCCCACAAGGACCAGGGCGACAGGACAGAACATGCTGGAATGGTTAGCTTTGCCTTTTGTAGCAAAGAGATTCCCAGCAAAGCAAGTCAGAAAGGACTAAAGTCGAGGAGCAATGACCGGGTGTGTGTGTTGTTTTTTTGGTGGGTTGTGGGGCTTGAACTCTGGGCTTGGGCGCTGTCCCTCAGCCTTTCAGCTCAAGGTGAGCGCTTTACCACTGGAGACACAGAGCCACTTCCGGTTTTCTGGTAGATTATTGGAGATAAGAATCTCACAGGGGACTGGGAAGGTGGCTCAGTGGTAGAGTGCTTGCCTTGAATAGAGTGCTTGCCTTGCATGCATGAGGCCCTGGGTTCGATTCCTCAGCACCACATAAGCAAAAAGAAAAAAATCGGAAGTGGTGCTGTGGCTCAGGTGGTAGAGCGCTAGCCTTGAGCTGAAGAGCTGAGGGACAGCGCCCAGGCCCAGAGTTCAGGCCCCACGACCAACCCAAATAAATAAATAAAATGTACACATAACACCCTAGCCCCATTATGACAAACTTTCATGTATTCTCATTTCAAATATTGTCATCCAAAAGGAAGGATTTTATCATTCAAGTCTATCAGAATCTAAATCTAGCAATGTGCTTCCCAAAGGCAGAATTGGCATAAAAAAAAAAGTCTCACGGACTTTCCTGCCGAGGCTGACTTTGAACTGTGATCCTCAGATCTCAGCCTCCTGGGTAGCTAGGATTACAAGCGTGAGCTACCAGTACATGGCTCAAAATTTAGTTTTTTATAGGTGTTGAAAATAGCCAAGTTTCTTTTAAAATTAACATATAGTTCTGTGACAGGAAAAGGAAATATACATTATTCCCCTTTGCTTGAAATATATTAAAGAAATGTCCATATCAAAACTTTGTTAATGTTCCAATCAAATATTCATAATAACAAATTCAAGCTGGGTGCAGGTAGCTCACACCTGTAATCCTAGCTACTCTAGAGACTAGATCTGAGGATCATGGTTCAAAGCCAGCTGAGGCAGGAAAGTCCGTGAAGCTCTTATCTCCAATAAACCACCCAAAAACAAGAAGTGGCACTGTGGCTCAAGTGTACTCTCCTTGAGCTGAAGAACTGAGGGGCAGCACCTAGGCCCAGAGTTCAAGCCCCATGACAGACAAAAATAAATAAATAAAAATAAATTCAAGATGTGTATATATTTTTTCCATGCCGTTCCTGGGGCTTGAACTTGGGGCCTTCAGACCCCTTACCTTTTTCTGCTCAAGGCTGGGTCTTTCCTACTTAAACCACACCCCCGCTTCAGGATGGAGATGAGCTGGCCCTGAGCCACAGTTCTCAGATCTCAGCCTCCAGAGTAGCCAGGATTGCAGGCAGGAGCCACAGGTGCCAGACAACATGGGTGTATTGAATATACTTTATCAGCCAAGTATGAAACTGACAAAGTTTCCAGTTTTAAAATACAGATTTGAAATATTTCCAAAGGTGCACACTTTCAGAATGTCAGGTGTAATTGTTCATGAGCTCATTTCAATGGCGTCAAGTTTCAACCTATCATTAGTTTGCAGGGATGGGTCAGTGGTTAGGCCAGGAAGCCCCTGGGGCCCCAGCAGGAGGATTCAGTTAGCACTGGCTCACTGCTAAGGCAGAACCCTCTCTGCCCTTAGGAATCCACTCACAGCAAGTGTGTGGTGCTTGCTACAAGGCACCAAACTCTGTTCTAAACGTTTTGTCAATATTAACTAACTTAGTCCTCAACACTGCACTGACTCATTTCATAGAAGGTGTAGTGGGGTGAGCCCCTTCTTCCAACAGCTGGTGCCTTTTGAGGCCAGACTAGTTCTCCCCAAAGCTAACCAAGAATACTGTTGTGGAAACTGAGGGACGGATGAACAGAAAGGGGCTGGCATCTCCCTTCTTGCCGACCTAGACTGACCTCCCTGTTCTGGGTAGGGAATATTTTCCAAAACTGTGAGGCCATAGTCCTTGAGAACTGACCAGAGACACACTGAAAGATAAATGCAAGTCAGTGTTCCGCGAGGAGATGAATCTAGGAAGGACTGGGACCTTGTGAAGAAGCCCAGGGCAGAGAGGCCGGCGGAGGTCCTCTGGTCTCCATAAAAACATTTGTAGTTCACAGCCGAGTATCTTTTCTACTCAGGAAATCCAACATCTGATTGTGACTAGTGACCCCTTGACCCGCCCGCCCCCATCTGTGACAATCTTGTTTGAATATCTGGTAGAGAACAGAAAAATCACAAGTGTAACACAGGCATTCCACCAAGATAAACAGGAAGATGATCTTTGAGTTCTGGGAAAAGCAACCAGAAATCTGAGCCATTTTCTAACTATGGTGTGGTGACACGCATGTCTAGGTGTGGCTGTGAAGCGGCACTGTTGTCCCTGTCCTCGGGGACCTGCTCCCCAGTGGGTGGAGGGCTGCCTTCCTTCCCACTAAGGTTATCTCCCTGTGAAAACAAAAACAGTAAATCTGAAAACTGAAAATCACCATCCCCAAATTTTTATTGGCTTGCGATCTTACACCTACCACTCCAGTTTCAAAAATGTTCCTCTCACCAGGTACCTTGGAGGCTCAGACCTGTAATTCCTAGCTACTCAGGAGGCTGAGATCTGAAGATCACAGTTCAAGGCCAGCCCAGGCAAGAAAAGTCTATGAGTCTCTTTTTTTTTTTTTTGTCGGTTGTGGGACCTGAACTCTGGGCCTGGGCGCTGTCCCTCAGCTCTTCAGCTCAAGGCTAGCATTCTACCACTTGAGCCACAGCACCACTTTCGGCTTTTTTTGCTTATGTGGTGCTGAGGAATTGAACCCAGGGCCTCATGCATGCAAGGCAAGCACTCTACCACTGAGCCACCTTCCCAGCATTAAACTGCATGTTTAATGCATTTGTAGGAACAGAAGGAATGCAACAGGATTATAATTTATATATTAGATGTATATGTAAAAGATGTTTCATTTATCAAGGAATTTTTTCTATTTCCACATTTTTCACTTTCATCAGAGCCATAAGCAGCAGTTACTACTCTTATGAACTATTGCATTGCATCTTTTCACATCATTATCATTGTACTATTTCACAGTAAAATTATTCAAATTAGAACCCTTTAAGTTACAGCAAATGGCAAATTCTTTTGAACAAGTGCTAAAGGACCAAGGATTTTAAGTAGAGGTTCTACTGGCACAAATCTCCTACTTATTGATATTATTAAAATAGTAATAAGGGAATGGAGCTACTTTAATGGAAAAGGATCTCAGAAATGAGGTCATTAAATACAACTAAGTTCATTTTAAATATAAATACATGTATTTCCTGATTAGTACCAGGTAACATCTAAATTGTCTATCCAGAATTCTGGTCTCAGAGAAAAAGGTCAGATACAACTACAAAGAAGGTGCTTCATATCATCAGGTTTATTTTTCAAACAGCCGAGATCCTTTGGGGAAAATCACATTAGTCTTTCTTTTTATCAGAGATTTCTGTTGGTCCTTTTGTTGGTAATCCATTTGTATCTGCCGCCTTGCAGCCTACTATGCCCTTATTTTTATTGTTGGCTTCTTGTACAGCTTTTCTAGGCCATATACGGCCAACAAAAGGGGAGACCAGAGGGTACAAGTATGGTTCCAGGAAAATTTTGAAGATCCAGAGCAGAACTGGAATGACGATACAAGGAATGCACACCATTGTCCTAGGCTTGAGCTCCTAAACGTGAGGGCCGGGAATGAAGGAGCACCTCCCGGTTGGAGTCAGCCAGCTGCTGTGGGAATAAGGAGAACAGGGGCCACGCTGCACCTGAACCCAGCGGTACTCACTGCAACCCCACCTTGCCATCTCCATGAGACTCTTATCTCCAATGAACCACTCAGAAAGCGGGAAGTGGTGCTGTGGCTCAAGTGGTAAAGCGTTTGCCTTGAGCTGAAGAGTGCAGGGACAGCACCTAAGCCCTATGACCAACCAGCTGGTTGTAGGGTTTTTCCTAGGCCCAGGTTGTTCTTTAGGTACGACCTCCTTCCCAGTGCTTTCTGGGTAACTTCTCAATCTCCCACAGGGTGCCAAGGCTGAGAGTTTCATTCTTACTATCACAGCTTGGTTCCTACAGCATGAAGGTTTTCCCCAACCTTCACTCTGTTGTTTTAGCCTTTATTAATGGTGGTTCAATAAAGGTTGTAAACTAGTAACTTCCTAATTCAACCCTTTCCTCTTCGTTTATTAGCCGAAATCTTACCCTAAACATCTTTTTTCACCAACTCTTTTGTTACCCTGAAATGCCACTATCAGAAATCCATCCATTTTTTAAAATAATAAGTTGGTGCTCTAGGAACTTCAAATGAGGTTTTGCAAATTTATTTTTGCCAGTCCTGGGACTTGAACTCGGGGTCTGGGCTCTATCCCTGGACCTCTCTGTGCTCAAGGCTAGCACCCTACCACTTGAGCCACAGCACTACTTCTAGCTTTTTCTGTGTATGTTGTGCTGAAGAATCGAACCCAGGGCCTCATGCATGCAAGGCAATATTCCCAGTCCCATTTTTTTTTTGCCAGTCTTGGGACTTGAACTCAGGTCCTGGGCACTGTTCCTGAGCTTCTTTTGCTCAAGGCTAGCACTCTACCACTTGAACCACAGCACCACTCCCGGCTTTTTCTGTTTATGTGGTACTGAGGAATCAAACCCAGAGCTTCAAGTGTGCTAGCACTCTATTGCTAAGCCACATTCCCAGCCCAGGTTTTGCAATTTTGTTGTGATTTATTCTGATTATTACATTATCCTATTTTTTTCTTCTTTTTTTGGGAGGGGGTCCAGTTGTGGGGCCTGAACTCTGGGCCTGGGCACTGTCCCTCAGCTCTTCAGCTCAAGGCTAGCGCTCTACTATATTATCCTATTATCATCCCAAGTAGCTGGAACACCAGGCATTCCAAAATATTTCATTTTAAAGTCATCTAATTATTTTTATCTATGTAAGTATGCCATGAATTGAAGATATAGTTTTCAAGTTTGTTACCAAATTTTAAAGGATTTGATTTTCCTTTTTGAAATAATTTTGTGTGTGTGCGTGTGCCTGTGTGTGTGCACACGTGCGTGCGTGTGTGTGTGTGTGTGTGTGTATGTTGGTCCTGGAGTTGAACTGAGGGCCTGAGCACTGCCCCTGAGCTTTTCGACTCAAGGCTAGTGTTCTGCCACTTGAGCCACAGTTCCACTTGTGGCTTTTTTTGGTGGTTAGTTGGAGATGTAAATCTCCTGGACTTTCCTGCCTGGGCTGGTTTTGAAGCAGGATCCTCAAATCTAATCGTCTTGAGTAGCTAGTATTCCAAGTGTGAGCCACCAGTGCCCAGCCAGTGTAATTGCCTTCTAATCATGTACTGTGCAGCATATAAGCAGGCACTAATATAAATTTTTTAGTTGTATGGTCTCATTTAACCTTCATAAGAAGTTTGTGCTATGCCAACTACCGGTGGCTCACGCCTATAATCTTTGCTACTCAGGAGGCTGAGATCTGAGGATCGTGGTTCCAAGCCAGCCCAGACCAGAAAGTCTGTGAGACTCTTATCTCCAATAAACCACTAGAAAACCAGAAGTGGTGCTGTGGCTCAAGCAGTAGACTGTTCACCTTGAACTGAGGAGCTGAGGATAGCTCCAGAGTTTAAGCCCCACAACCGACAATAAAGAGAGAGAGAGAGAGAGAGAGAGAGAGAGGAAGGAAGGAAGGAAGGAAGGAAGGAGAAACAAAGAAAGAAACAAAGACAGGTAGACAGACATGCAGAAAGAAAGAAAGAAACCTGTGCTGTGAGTTTGACCACCTTTGATTTACACTTGGGGAGACTGAGGTACAAAGAAATTTTATAGTGGATTTAAACTGATAACAAGTTTCATTAAAAGCAGCTATGCATGGTTGCATATGTCTGTAATCCCAGATACTCAGGATGCTAAAGTAGGAGGACAACAAAGTTTGAGGCCAGCCTTGGCAACTTAAAAATAACTTGTCTAAAAATTTAAAAAAATAAATTATTAAAAAGTGTTGAAGATGTAGCTGACTGGTACAGTTCTTATCTATTTCGGATAAGGCTCTGGGTTCAATCTCTTGTACCAGGAAGGAAAAGATGGGGGGAGAGAGGGAGGGAAGAAGATAAAACCTAATACGGGGAATGAAATAAAGGAAGATCACTGCCTGGAGTAACAAGCAGAGGAAAGGTCATCCCATCAGGAAACGGTCTCTGGCGCTCAAAATAGATTAAGGTAGTTCTCACGGTACCCGGCTGATGCTCTCGGGCACACAGTGCTCGATTCCAGGAATTCTCGGGTGCATTGGGTAGCAGAGGTGCTCGGGATGTCCAGCATCTGACATTCCATCACAAGCGTCCATCCAAGCGTCCTGCAGCACAGCCTCCCCCAAAATAGGCCGTCTAGAATCCTGGTGATGGAATTGTTTCCTATGCCAAGATCCAGAAAGCACCCAGACCTACATGTGGTGTATATGCAGTTTAACCTCAGGGCTTCGTGTGACAGTTCCCAAAGTTGTCACAGATTGTCCACGTGGGCTGTGTGTGACCACAACAGGATCGAGCTGGCATCTCAATCAGTGGGTGAAGAGTCACTGTGCAGGCCGGGCACTGGTGGCTCACACCTGGAGTCCTAGCTACTCAGGAGGCTGAGATCTGAGGGTCACGGTTCAAAGCCAGCCTGGGCAGGAAAATCTGTGAGACTCTTTTCTCCAATAAACTACTCAGAAAAAGCTGAAGTGGTGCTGTGGCTCAAGTGGTAGAGTGCTAACCTAGAACAAACGAAGTTCAGAGACAATGCCTAGGCCCTGACTTCAAGCCCCAGGAAAGAGTCATCGTGCAGGTTTCAAAGACACAGCATAGAGATAGAAAGTACAATAAAGGGGGGCTGGGAAGGTGGCTTAGTGGTAGAGTGCTTGCCTTGCATGCATAAGGCCCTAGGTTCGATTCCACAGCACCACATAAGCAGAAAAAAAAGCTGGAAGTGGCTCAAATGGTAGCGCATTAGACTTGAGCTGAAGGGCTGAAGGACAGCACCCAGGCCCAGAGTTCAGGCCCCACGACTGGACCCCCCCCAAAAAAGTACAATAAAGGAATCAAACTTTTTGAAAAGTTTTAAAAAAGGAGAAAAGGAGCAAGGTCAACCCACTTTCTAGCTTTGAAAATAACCCAAGTGCCTGCCAAGCAAGTTCTAAGTCCTAAGTTCAAACTCTAGTGCCACCAAAAAAAATTAATGAATAAAATAAATACTAAAAACAGTTTCTGAACATTAAATTTAGGGCCTAGGGCCCAACATGCGTGGTTCCAGCTGATTGGGAGGCTGGACGTGACCCAGCAGTTTAATACTGGCGTGGGCAGCAGAGTGAGACCCTGCCTCAAAAAGGCAAATGAAAGGAAGAAATGGTGGAGAAAGGAGGAGCTGGAGGCAGCCACTGAGGAGGTTCTGTGCTGATGGAGCAGACAGGGCAGTTTCTGCAGTGCTGTGGAGTCGTGCTGTCAGGAATCTTATAGAGAGAGTGGCCAAGCACAGTTTGTGGCTTTCCCGGCATCCTTAGGGTATCAGTGCCCATCACCAGGAAGCCGGAGTGCCGGTCATGGGCTGAGAGTGGCCACAAGCCGGACCACAAAGAGCTGAGATCATGGTTGTGGTCAGAGATTGGGATTTCCCTCACAATCGATCACAGGCCAGCAGCTAATGTGTCCCAGTGAACCACACAGAGCTCAATCTCCAGTGTTCACTTCTGCACTGACTCCAAGGGAGCAGAGGCTGTGTGGGTGATGTGTATGTACACAAACATATTCTAGACTGCGCAAGTACTGTGTGTGCCTGTGTGCGTGTTTGCATAAATATGTGTTATGTGTGTGCATTTATATGTATGTGCAGATAACATGCTGCTGTCTGTATCTCTAATAGAGGACCGTTGAAATGGCAGTATACATTGTATATTACTACCATGTAGCAGACGTTCAGTGTAGGGAGTTGGGGTCTCCAGTTTTCTTTCTGGCTCTAACAGACCTTGAACTTGTCATCCCCGTAATGAAGCAGGCTGCTTACCAAAGTGACAAGCTGGATGATGTATGGCATGTGGGAAAGCCATGGAAAGTAGATTATGGACTCAGAGGGGCAAAGGTGCATAGCCGAAGCAGTTGCTCACTGCCCAGGCACAGAAGAGTTGCTGAGGTGAGGGGTGCACAGACTAGAGGCTCCGAAAGTCACATGGGCATACCTTGGTGGGCCAAAACAGGTAGGACAGGTGATCCTGGAAGGACTTGGCCAGTGGATTGGGGTGTTTGGGCCTCTCAGAAATGCCTCCCTTTCATGGACCTAGATTCTACTTTTCCACCTGCATTGATCACATTTCATGTAATCTCATTGAAAAGGTGGTGAGCAGGAGGGTTACAGTCACATAGGTAAAGGCATGAGTACATTTGTCTTTAATCACTGTTACCTCAGCCCTCATTTTCTCCCACTTACCCCTCCCTACTCCCCTCTGATCATGTTTTCTTGCTCATGTTTTTGGTTGTCTTTGAGCACAAACATGAAAGGATTCAGGGATCTATCTCCATGTTGACACAGAGGAAGCCAAGGGCCGTAGATGGGAAGTTCTGGCCTTCTTCACACACCAAGGAAACATGGGGTTGTCCCCAGCTAGAAAAGAAGGCACCATACTTGCAGCTCACTGCAGTAGGACAAAGGACACAAAGTAGCAGGAGACAGAAGAAGACTGGGAGACCTCTAGAAGCCCCTGACAGCAGTTAATACCATTGTAGCCTATTAGGGATTGTTGTCAGTAGATTTCCACTGCTTGCCATATGAAAATGTATCTGTGAAACCCCCATTGTTAGGTGTTTCACACTCTAACAATTCCACTCTCTATACGCATCTTAAGACTTTCGTTTATGGGTTCCAGTACAAACAATAAAAATTGTTAAAAAGAGAAAAAAGATGTGAAGGACCAGGAAGGAGGAAGTGGTAGCCTGGAATTAATTTACTATCTGAGGAAATAAATTAATTCAAGAGGCTCAGAAAGACACAGAACTCTTGTTCAGGACATAAATCGGAAATATTTTCTTGTTTTGTTCTGTTCTTCTGTTTTGTTTTGTTTGTTTTTTTTGCCAGAACTGGGGCTTGAACTCAGGGCCTGGTTGTTACCCTTAAGCATTTCACTAAAGGCTGACTCTCCACCACCTGAGCCACTTTCTGCTTTTTACTGGCTAAAAGTCTTAAGACTTTTCTGCTTGGGCTGATTTCAAACCTTGGTCTTCAGATCTCAGACTTCTAAATAGCTAAGATTTCCAGTGTGAGCATCCAGTCCCAGGTGCACTGAAAAGTTTTGTCATTTGTCTTAGTTTGTTTGCTTCACACTACTACAGTTGGGAACTCGGGACTCTGCACTGTGCTATACTCCCTAAACCACTCAGCTAACCTCACCACACCTGATAGCTAAAATAATCAGACCTTCAGTTTGAAGCTGAGGGCAGATAAAATAGTAGAGAACAGGAAAGGTGTAAATTATCATTTTATCATGGATAAATTGCAGGTTTTTGGAATGAGGAACTAAGGTAGCAGCAAAGCAGGGTGGCTTATGTTTGGTGTGCAGAAACTATGCTAATATTAGTTGAAAATGTCAGTGACACCAGTGAGCTAGGCAAAGTCAAAAAAAGACAATTCTGGCCCCCCCCCGTACCCCCCCTCCACCCATTCCAGCACCTGGCCAGGGCTGAGGCCCAGCTGAGGCTGAGGTGCTGTGTGTGAGGAAGGCCAAGAACAGCTCCAGCAGGGGCTGCACTGTGGCCCTGGGCACTGCCTATCAGCCTCACAGGAGCTTCTGCCCCACACTGATCTTGTGTCTTTCACATCCAGATGCCCCAAGGCCACAAGACCCCTGTCCAGGGTAGCTGGCTGAAACTGGTTTACTCTAAGAGGGTTTGGGACAGTTGGACCGCCAGTCCACCTCTTGCTTTATGAGAACTCTGCAACAGAATTCTGTACCATGGCAGTTGACAATTACTATGGAGATGACTGGAAAGAACATCCACAAAGAAGCGGAAACAGATGTGTCTGAATTCCAAGAAAACTCTCCACCTTTTCCAGAAAAGATACCAGTCTTTCTCCTCTTAACTTCCCCATCAGCACGTCTTTTAGTCTTTCTAGAACCTCCTGACCCCAGGAGTTGAAAATTTGATTTTCAAGTTTATATTTCCCTTCTCCAACTTTTGGCCAATGCTAACCAATCTCCTGGTGGCTCCCTTGGTGCTCAGGATGGTTATTCAGAGCAAAGGACCCAGCGTGGGGGTAAAAGAATGCGTCCCAGAACTCCGTGAGAGCGGGGCACAGAGTTCATTCTGAGTTCTGGAACCATGGGGTGGCTAGCAAGTGGGTCCCTGGGAGGAGAGGGGGGCATTAAGATGCTGGCAACACCAGTTGTGGGGTAGAAAGGGCCTAGGTGCTGGAGCCCCATTTTCAGGTGCACTGGGGGCAGCAGGAGGGTGAGGAGGTCCCAGAGTGCCGGAGGAGGGGACACTCCAGAGGGGGCAACGCACCATGAGGGCTTAAAGGACAGGGAGAGAAACTCTATTGAAAGCTGGATGGAAGGCGCTCTTATGGGGTGGGGAAAGATATAGAGATGAGGGAAAGAGGTACTGTGCCCCACGAAGGAGGGATGCAGCCGAGAGAGTTCCAGACAGCCGTCAGAGGAGTGTCACCCAGTTCTGTAAGCTGCTTATCCCAAGGGACACTCAGAGATAAGCAAAAGGAAGAATTGTTACTACTAAGGATTAGCAACATTAAAAATAGAACCAACTATGACCCAGCAACCCCTCTTCCGGATGTCCCTACCTCCCCAAAAGAACTAAGAAGGAGGTCGTAAAGGGTCTGTCACGGGTATTCTCCAGAGCAGTATTCACCACTGGCAGTGACTGGAAGCCCTGACAGCTGGATAGATAAACAAGATGCAGAGTGTACACACAATGAACTATTATTCAGCCTTAAAAAGGAAGGAAATTCCGACATGCTACGACATAGATAAACTTTGAGGACATTATATTGAAAGAAATCGGCAGGTCACTCACACAAACACACTACTGTGTGATTCCACGTAATTGGCTATCATTGGAATTGTAGGAACAAAAATCACAGGGTCAGAGTGTAGACTGGTGGGTGTAAGGGTCAGTGGAGGGGTAGAAGGTTCTTGGTGGATGGCGAGTTTTGATCTCTCAGGATGCACAGCCCTGGGGGTCTGTTGTACAAGGTGCCTGTGGCTGACAGTTTTGTGCTGTAAACTTGGAAATTGCTAAGAGATGAATTCTATATTATTTTTTATATGATGTAGAGTTTTGCCCTAATAAAGTAAGTACTTGGCATTCAGATCCTAGATTCAAATGCAGCACTAAAAAAAAAAACAATTCAGACTCCAAGAAAAAAAAAAGTTAGAGCCAAGTGCTGATGGCTTGAGCCTAAAATCTTAGCTACTCAGGAGGTGGAGATCTGAGGATTGCGGCCTAGGGAAGAAAGTCTGTGAGACTCTTATCTCCAATAAACCACCAGAAAACTGGAAGTGGAGCTGTGGCTCAAAGTGGTAGAGCGCTAGTCTTGAGCTGAAGAGCTCAGGGACAGTGCCCAAGCCCTGAGTTCGAGGGCCAGGACCTGCAAAAAAGAAAAAAGAAAGAAAGAAAGAAAGAAAAGAAATGTGGCAGGGCATATCCAGCTACCTAGGAGGCTGAAATAGGAGGATTACAAGTTCAAGGCCAGTCTGAGTTACATAGTGAGACCCTATCTAAAGAAAGAAAAAAAAAAGAAACCTGCATTAAATTAATTGAGCATCAGCTTGTAAGCCAGGTGCAGTGGCTTATGCCTGTAGTCCAACCTACTCAGAAAGTAAAGAGAGGGAGAATCGAAGTTAGAGCCAACCCAGGGAAAAGGATCGTGAGAACTTCTCTCAATTAATGAACCAGGTTCAGTGGCAAATGACTGTGATTACCAGCTACAGGAAATATAAAATAGGAGGGCTGTGTTCTAGACCAGCCCAGGATAGACAGGAGACCAGTGACCAAAACAAACAAAACCAAGTTCAACAACAAGAAGAAGAAGACTCTAAGGCAGAAACAAAGTGCATTGTCAATCAAGTGTGACTGTTAAACCATACATAGCCTTTGCTCAATGTCTCCCTCTAGGCCGGCACTTTACGTCTGGGGCGGGGAGGAAGGGGGGGCGGCAGGCCATCCACAACCCTTTCTCTTCTGTGAGGACCTGTTGCCTTTGGAACTTTAGTTCATTTAGGTTTGTTAGCATCTTATTAAATTGAATAGGTTAAGAATTCTCTTTATTTAAAAATATAGTGTAAGCCGGGTGCTTGTCATCCTAGCTACTCAGGAGGTTGAGATCTGAGGATTGTAGTTAAAAGCCAGCCCAGACCTCCATGTTTATTGCAGCACTGTTCACAATAGCTAGGATATGGAAACAACCCAGATGCCCCACCACAGATGAATGGATACAAAAATTGTGGTATCTATACACAATGGAATATTATGCAGCCATTAGAAATGACAAAACAATGGCATTTGCAGGGAAATGGATGGAGCTAGAAGGAATCATGTTGAGCGAGGTAAGCCAAGAGCAAAGAGACAAATGGTACATAGTCTCCCTGATAAGTGGATGTTAAATCCAAAATGTTAGGTGATACGACAAAACTAACAGGACTTAAGAAACAAAGAATTCCCACTCATCTGGTCGAACCACTACTAAATATCCCCATGCTGCTGATCACATGTATGGTGTATAACATGTGTACACCGATATATGTTATAGACTGTGATACACAATTTGCTCCAGGAAAGTTTAAATGAACTTGTGACTTTAAATGAGCATCATTATTCCACAATACTGTGAAATTTGGGAAATTATGTAATCACTTAATCACAATCAAAAAAAAAAAAAGAACCTCAGGGAAGGTAGGGAGGGAAAGGATGGTAGGGGAAAAACAATGGAGGGGGTAACAATGCTCAATAGGAAGTACTCATTACCTCACTCATGTAACTGTAACCCTCTGTATAGTATCTTACAATATAAAAAAAAATAAATAAAAGCCAGCCCAGGCAGGAAAGTCCATGAGATTCTTATCTCCAATGAACCACTCAGAAAACCGGAAGTGGTACTGTGATTCAAGTGGTGGAGCAGTAGCCTTGAGCTGAAGAGCTGAGGGACAGCGCCTAAGCCCAGAGTTCAAGCCCTGTGACCAAAACAAAACAAAACAAACATTGATACTTTTTTTTTTTCTTTTGAGTAGTTCAGGCTGAGAGTGAAACCTCCCTATGTTGGGACTGCAAACGTACCACACCTGACTAGTTCAGATCTACTCTGAAATGACTCACTAGAGGAAGTAGAGCAGCTGCCATCGAATGCTGAAGGGATAAATGCACAGCCCTCTATCCTCCACCTCTAACACCTTCACCAGGCTTCTTTGTGTCTAACTGCAACCAGCCTTCCTTCCCCTTTTCTGACTATTTCAGCCTGGCTTTCTGGATTTTTGTGGGAATGGCAGTACCTGCTTGTACACCACTGATGGGGGGGTGGGGGGTGAGACTTCAGCATGCATATTATTATACTTTAATCAGAATCTCTCTCTCCCCATCTCACTGTGGAAATTCTCTTAGCATGGTTGATTTCAACAATATCGGTGCGACAGTACTGAATTTCGAGTTGGGAAGAGGCATGTAGTCCACCTCTGGTTACCTGTGAGCCCCTGTGAGCTGGCCCAGCACACCCTACCGGAACCCGCCTCTTCCTCCCCCCAGTGTTTGAACAGACAAATGTCAGCTGCAAGACTGTTTCAGCACAGGTCTGCTGTTGCCGTTTGATTTGGATGCTAAAGCCAGTTTTAGGAGACCCATGTATATGGCCATTGCTACTTAATCCTCAAACAGAGAGAAAAAGTTACTACTTTGGCCCAGAGGGATGAGCTATGTCCAGTTTTCCAATATCTCAAGGCTGTAGGTGAGAGAACGCACACCTTCGGTTAGGCAGGAGGAGGTGGATGTGGTTCAGCAGGCCCTGAAGGATGGCAGAGGCCATGGAGGGAGGCCGGGCGGGGAGGCCTCCCACACTGGGGTCTTCAGAGGCTCTCCAGATGAACGCGTTGGGTATGATCTTCCTTACCACTAGAGCCCTATCATTCAAGGTTCATGAACAACGCAGAAAAGCACCAGGGAGGAACAATTCATATAAACTTTTGATAGCGGCATGTCCTCGCAGTAATTGAGGACAGGCTCTCCAAGAGGCATCTGCACAGCTTGCTGGAAGCAGCATTTCCCCTAAATGCCAGCAGAGGCAGCCCAAGTGTCTATGGCCAACAGGTAGGCAAAACGTGTTGCATACATAGAATATTATTCAGCTCTCAAAATGGAAGGCTATCTTGTCAGGTACCAAAACACAGCTGAATCTTAGACAGGCAGTGTCAAACAGGCCTATTATGTGCATAATTCCACTGAGAAGAGCACAGTAGCCAGATCTGTGGGGACAGATGTTGACTGGTGTTCAACAGGGGCTCGGGGAGAGGAAGGTAAGGTTTAGGTTACTGGGTTTCATGAGTAGGAAAACTTCCTGCTTGTACTATAGGGTGAACATACTTAACACTGCTGAGCTACATAGTTAGAAATACTGAAGATGGTACTTTTTTTTTTTTTGTCTGTCGTGGGGCTTGAACTCTGGGCCTGGGCGCTGTCCTGGCGCTCTTCAGCTCAAGGCAAGTGCTCTACTGCTTGAGCCACAGTGCCACTTCTAGTTTTCTAGTGGTTTATTGGAGATAAGAGTCTCACGGATGTTCCTGCCCGGTATGGCTTTGAACCTCAATCCTCAGATCTCAGCCTCCTGAGAAGTTAAGATTACAGGCGTGAGCCACCGGTGCCTGGCTGAACACTGGGCCTGGGTGCTGTCCCTCAGCTCTTCAGCTCAAGGTAAGTGCTCTACGACAGTGCCACAGAACCACAGCGCCACTTCCAGTTTTCTGGTGGTTTATTGGAAATAAGAATCTCACAAACTTTCCTGCCCGAGCTGGCTTTGAACCACGATCCTCAGATCTCAGCCTCTTGAGTAGCTAGGATGATAGGCGTGAGTCACCGGCGCCTGGTAAGATGGAACATTTTGATTTTTTTTGGGGGGGTCCGTTCGTGGGGCCTGAACTCTGGGCTTGGGCCCTGTCCCTCAGCTCTTCAGTTTAAGGCTAGCGCTCTACCACTTGAGCCACAATGCCACTTCCAGCTTTTTTCTTTTTGCTTATGTGGTGCTGAGGAATTGAAACCAGGGCCTCAAGCATGCAAGGCAAGCGCTCTACCACTGAGCCACCTTCCCAGCCCAAGATGGAACATTTTGAATCGTGTGTTTGTCACCATAAAACACAGTAGCAGAGGAAGCTGAGGGAAGTTGGCAAACCTCTGGGAGTGTGGCAGGTAGTGTTGGGAGGGGATACAGGCCTCCCCTCAAGGTGTGGCCCCCTCTCACTCCAGAGGCTACCAGGGAGGCAGTTAGGAGTTAAGTGCTAGCATGAGGTGAGTACGCGTAAATTAGGAATTAAGTGCTGGCATCAGGTGAGTATGCGTGAATTAGGAATTGTTCAAACCGTACACACTTTGGGGTTAGGCTTCATTAAAATTCTACCTACCCATCCCCCTGATGAACTGTATTAAAAATTGATTTGAAGACAAGTCCCTGTAAAAGATACGCATCCAGCTGCACAAGATGAAGCTAGAGGGCTGCCCACAGCCACCTGCCTATCTTTCTCTTGCTACCCAAGGGCAGTATACAAAATAGATGCACTGACTGCTACCCAGATACCCATTCTGTAATGTCAGATGCCTTCCTGCTCACACCCCCACCAAAGCCAAGGACCAATGTCAGATTGTACATCTTCCACTGGGCCATTTCGGGGAGAATTTCTTTATACTTCAACATTCACCACGTCATAAAGCTGAGAAATTAGATATTATAAATCAGAATCACAAGCTATGTTTATGAAAGCAGCGTAGTGTAAATATAGCCACTCTTTTGCTGGAGTGTGTGTATGACCAAAGCTCTGAGAGTCACCATTTGTTACCGGCTCAGAGAATTTTCCAGAACACTCACTGTATAAATGAAGTATAAACAGATCTTCTCCCCTGTGGAAAATTCCACTGGAATCACGACTTCTATGGCTTGAGTCTCCAGTAAGGTGGCTGCTTTAAGATGGCTAAATGTTTGCATGGAACAGTCAGCTGGAGTGTTTCAACAGCTGAGCTCTCCAAATAAGAGCAAGAAATGCACAGTGCTGTATTTTTGCAAGTGGCTGTTCAGGCCTGGAACCTGCTCTGGGTGGGAGCTCGGCGGTGGGGAGGTAAGGCTGGAAGTGGGTCTGAGCTCTGTTCCCCACATTACCCTTCCACCACCCCTCCACAAGAGCTTAGTGTCGGCAGCAGGTGGCGGGAAGGAAGGAGGCTGGGGGTCCACGGTCCCCTTCATGGGCAGCGGGCATGCTGCCTCTTACCTAAGGACCCCCCTCCCCAAATCCCATCACCAATCTGGGGCGGTATCGTGGGGACCAATTTTCTGACACATGAACCTTCAGAGGACATTCAAGATCCAAACCACAGATCACCTATGAGGCAGCGGGCAGGGGAGAGAGAGAGAGCATGTTTAGGAAGAAAGGGGTTAAGAGTATCAAGGAGCCTAAATTCTGAGAGGTCAAAGTTCAAAATTTGGCTTGAACATTTATTAGTTGTCTAGCTTTGTGCAATCCACTGAACCGTTCAAAACCTGAGTTTCCTCTATAGCAAAATGAGATTCATTCATGTGGCTCACTCCGGAGGGAGATGTCTGCTGTGAACAGGGGGCTTCCATTAGAACTCAGCTTCTTAATGTCTGGCACTCCCAGGCCCACACACACACCAGGGCAGGTGGGAGCGCACCACACGCTCACCACGCCAGTCTCTAGGGGAGAGTAAAGTGAACAGCGAAGGCTGTCCTGGTGCTACCTATGTCCAAACGGTCCAGAATATGCTCTCTATAACCTTTTACTCCAGGCTTTGGGACTGGAAGGAGAGCGGTTTATTAATGTAGAGAATGGGCTGTGGTGCAGCTGGAAGGGATTGCCGCCTCAGCCCACCCTCCACAAGTCAACGCTCCGTACTGTAATCCCTCCTCACCTTGGGGGTACATGGCACCCTCTCTCCCTCCCCTTCCCCTCAGCATACCTGAACTTGGCCTCTACATATTGTTTTTAACCTATACACACATAAGTTAGGCATGGGAAGAGATTAGCAGTAACAAGCAACACTAAAATGTCCAATCACATTAGCCCTGTGTGGTCAAGGTGAAGTGAATGTGGACCATCTTGGCCAGGGAAACCATGGTAAGTCATAATGCCAGCCTCTGTGTGGCCTAAGACACGTGGCTGACGAGATCCATCGGCTCCTGTTCTCCACAGCTCTGTTACAACATAAACATGGTAGAAATAACCATTAGCCCTCACTGAGTGCTCTCTATGTGCCAATTTTTTTATTGTGAAAATACCATTCAGAGGGGTTACAATTACATGGGCAAGATAATCTATGTGCCAATTTTTTTAGCTTTCTTTTTTTTTAATTGTAAAAATACTATACAGAGGGTTACAGTTACATGAATAAGGTAATGAATACACTTCCTATTGAGCATTGTTACCCCCTCCATTGTTTTCCCCCTACCATCCTTTCCCTCCCTACCTTCCCCAGGTTCTTTTTTTTTTTTGATTGTGATTAAGTGATTACATAATTTCCCAAATTTCACAGTATTGTGGAATAATGATGCTCATTTAAAGTCACAAGTTCATTCTAACTTTCCTGGAGCAAATTGTCTATCATAGTCTATAACATATATCGGTGTGCACATGTTATACACCATACATGTGATCAGCAGCATGGGGATATTTAGTAGTGGTTCAACCAGATGAGTGAGAGTTCTTTGTTTCTTAAGTCCTGTTAGTTTTGTCGTATCACCTAACATTTTGGATTTAACATCCACTTATAGGAAGACCATGTACCGTTTGTCTCTTTGCTCTTGGCTTACCTCGCTCAACATGATTCCTTCTAGCTCCATCCATTTCCCTGCAAATGCCATTGTTTTGTCATTTCTAATGGCTGCATAATATTCCATTGTGTATAGATACCACAATTTTTGTATCCATTCATCTGTGGTGGGGCATCTGGGTTGTTTCCATATCCTAGCTATTGTGAACAGTGCTGCAATAAACATGGAGGTGCACGTGTCCTTGTATATTGGTTCCTGTTGTTCAGGGTAGATGCCTAGAAGTGGTATGACTGGGTCGTAAGGGAGGTCAATCTTTAGCTTTCTAAGGACCCTCCAGACTGCTTTCCAAAGTGGTTGTATAAGTGTACATTCCCACCAGCAGTGTAATAGGGTTCCTCGTTCTCCACATCCCCTCCAGCATTTGTCGTTGGCTGATTTGTGGATGTGGGACATTCTGACTGGGGTAAGGTGGTATCTCAGGGTTGTCTTTATTTGCATTTCCTTCACCACCAGGGATGATGAACATTTCCTCATGTGTTTCTTTGCCATTTTTATTTCTTCATTTGAGAAGTCCCTCTTTAGTTCCCTTGCCCATTTAGTAATTGGTTTGTTAGGTTTGGGAGGGATTAGTTTCTTGAGTTCCCTGTATATACAGGATGTTAACCCCTTGTTTGATATATTGCTGGTAAATATTTTTTCCCAGTTAGTTGGTTGTCTTTCTAGCTTGGTTGCGATAGATTTAGCTGTGCAGAAGCTTTTTATTTTAAGGTATCTATGTGCCAATTTTAAGCTTTTTTCTCTCTCCTTTTTTTTGATGGTCATGGGGCTTGAACTTGGGGCCTAGGCACTGTCCCTGAGCTCCTTTGTTCAAGATTAGCAATCTGCCACTTTGAGCCAAGTGCCACTTCTGATTTTCTGGTGGTTAATTGGAGATGAGAGTCTCATGGACTTTGCTACCCAGGCTGGCTTTGAACCTTGATCCTTAGATCACTGCCTCCTGAGTATCTAGGATTATAGGTGTGAACCACTGGCACCTGGCTTAATTTTAAGCATTTTATGAAAATATCTTTAGAGGGACTGGGAATGTGGCTTAGTGGTGGAATGCTTGCCTAGCATGCATGAAACCTGGCTTTGATTCCTCAATATCACATATGCAGAAAAAGCCCAAAGTGGCACTGTGGCTCAAGTGGTAGAGTTCTAGCCTTGAGCAAAAGGATAGTACCCTGGCCCTGAGTTCAAGCCCCAGGATTGGAAAAGAAACAAACAAAGAATGCACAGCATACAAGTGGAAGAGCTGGGATTTGAACCATCTCCAAGCCCCGCAGAGGGCCAGCCAGCCCCGCAGGCTGTGAAGGGCTCTGCACTTGCTTCAGTCCTTTGCTACTAGAATCTTGCAGTGTTGCATGGGGGGTGGGGGGGACTGTGTTTCCAGCACACACTGGGCTCTGTGAATTCTGAGGCTGGTCCTGACTCTGCTAAGCTATGGCAAAAGAAAAAGCACACATTGGCAGTGAAGGTGTGACTCAAGTGGTAGGGTGCCAGCCGAGAGTGGAAACACAAACTAAGCAAGCATATGAGACTCTGAGTTTGAGCTCCACTATCAGCACACAAAAAAAGAAAAGAAAATGTAGGCATTTTAAGTCTAGACCATGAAAGTTATCAACTCCCCAAACAGATCAAGAATTGTTTAATTTATTGAATCAAATGCTTTCTAATCTGTAATTTGTTGTGGACAGTAAGGAGCCTGGTGACCAGAGGACCTTGATGCCTTCCAGGCCCAGGGACTGCTCCCCAGCTCCCCAGCAGCTCCCATTTGACCAGGGAGACAGCTTACACGACAGAGTTTATACTCCTGTTTCCTCAATGAGGAACTTGCAGCTTAAGTGATTCACCCAAGGCCGAGGGCTGCTCGAAGTGGACGAAAGATTAGATTTCAGCAGGCTTGGTCCCACCCACAACGCCTCCGTACACTCAGTATCTGCCAAGTGAGAGACAGAGCCAATGCACCTTCATGAACAAGAATCCTATCGGCGTTTGACTTGCTAGAACATTACAGTAACAATAATTTTTATTATCAAGATTTGAGGTTTACTTTTAGCCCAGTAACTGGGACAAAGCTTGAGAGGTTGTAGCTTTTAATAACTCAAGGCATAAACGAAATGATAATCTCTGAAACATAGTTCATTGAGTAAAATGCACATCCCACATCCCCACATCCCGCATCCCACATCCCCGCATCCCCGCATCCCACATCACCACATCCCACATCCCCAATATCCCCACATCCCGCATACCATATCTCCACAGCCCACATCACCACATCCCTCATCCCACATCCCAACAGCCTCACATCCGACATCCCACATCCCCACATCCCACATCCCGCATCCCACATCCCACATCCCCACATCCCGCATCCCACATCCCCGCATCCTACATCGCCAATATCCCCACATCCCGCATACCATATCTCCACAGCCCACATCCCCACATCCCAACAGCCTCA
>NW_012267240.1:1577640-1584053 GCF_000151885.1 Dipodomys ordii | reverse complement strand
GTGGCGCTGTGGCTCAAGTGGTAGAGTGCTAGCCTTGAGCTGAAGAGCTGAGGGACAGCGCCCAGGCCCAGAGTTCAGGCCCCACGACCGGACCTAAGAAAAAAAAGAAGAAGAAGAAGAAGAAGTGGTGGGGATAACGGAAGGGCTACTATGCCTGGGAAACTCAGACCTGCTCCTTTGCTGGGCATGGATGAGGGCTGTCCAAGCAGAGGGCCCGAGAAGACACAGAGGGCTCCAGACATGGAAGATGCCGGTTTGGGATGGAGTTCCTTGATCACATGTGAGGCAGGAACTGTCTAGGAATGTGAGACCCCAGGATGTGACGAAAGCATCACCACCACGCAGCTGTTGGAAAAACTCGCAGATAACCAACAGGAAGCCAGGGCCCCAGCCTGTAGCCACAGAGAGGGTGCTCCTGGAATGGAATCTGAGGAAAGTGCACAGGTATCAGCTAGGCACAGAGCGTGGTTAGATGATGTCCGCTCATTGAGAACAGCCAGGTTTCTACTGTCTTATTTAGAAGAGTTCACTGCCTTTTCTTCTGAAAGAATGTTCTTTTCTATAAAATCAGAATGTGCTAAGTGACTAAAGAATGGCTTAGAGTTTAAAAATAACTTGAAAGAAAAAAAAGAAGTACTTAAAAGATGTTGGACTGGGCTGGGAAGGTGGCTCAGTGGTAGGGTGCTTGCCTTGCATGCAGAGGACCTGAGTTTGATTCCTCAGCACCACATAAGGAGAAAAAGCTGGAAGTGGCACTGTGGCTCAAGTGGTAGAGCGCTAGCCTTGAACTGAAGAACTGAGGGACAGCGCCCAGGCCCAGAGTTCAGGCCCAACTACTGACAAAAAAAAAAAGATGTTGGATTATAAGCAATGATAAGATCTATTAATTTGTTACAAATGAATGATATTCAAATTCAATCATTTCCTTTATGCTCAGGAGCTGGACTTCTCTGAGAAATACTTTCCCCTGGCTCTGAAGTGTGACTCACGTGGTGGAGCGCAGGCCTGGCAAGTACCAGGGATGCTCTGCCTGCAAACCCAAGTGCAGGTGAGTGGTCATCAGGACAGCACCACCCCAGCTGTCCTTGCTGTGCCTCCATTCACCCACTCGTCCTGGAGCTGCTATGATGTCCGTACAGTCACACACACGCCCTGCTGACCGTGATCCTCTGCAGGGACCCGGGAACTGCACTTCTCCCAGCATTTTTGTTGTTGTTGTTCGTGGGGCTTGAACTCTGGGCCTGAACACTGTCCCTCAGCTCTTCAGCTCAAGGCAAGCACTCTACCACTTGAGCCAGAGTCACTTCTGGGTTTCTGGTAGTTTATTGGAAATAAGAGTCTCAAGGACTTTTCCTTCCCGGGCTGGCTTTGAACCGCAATCCTCAGATCTCAGCCTCCTGAGTAGCTAGGATTGCAGGCATGAGCCATCAGCACCCAGCCTTCTTCCAGCATTTATGGTGAAAGAGCAACACTTTTTTTTTTTTGTCTTGGGGCTTGAACTCAGGGCCTGTGCGCTGTCCCAAAGCCTCTTTATGCTCAAGGCTAGCGCTCTACCACTTCAGCCACAGTGCCTTTTCTGAGTAGTTTATTGGAGATTAGAATCCCACAGACTTTCCTGTTCGAACTGGCTTTGAACCATGATCCTCATAGCTCAGCTTCCTGAGTAGCTACCTTTACAGGTTTGAGCCACTAGTGCCTGGCTAAGAGCAATGCTCAAGGTCTTCTAATAGTCAAGGTCAGCCAGCAAGTGTCTCTCCTCCCCAGCCCCCCACCTGCCCGTTCAGTTTCTCAGCTGCAATGTGGCTGACATGTGCCTGGGCCTGAGCATACACCAAACCACCTGCCTTCCCCTGCTGACTAGAAAAATCCTCAGATGTCGTCAAATGTCGTGACAGGAAAGTTATCTTTTGTTGAAGAGCCCAGGGGAGGAGCGAGTGTCTCCGCCCTGCATTCTGCAGTGAAGCCTTGTTGCTTCCAGGATCTTGAGGCCCCTCCAGCAAACCTCTGCTCCTCAAGTGCCAACTGGCTTTACCTCTGTAGAGAGGCAGGGAGCTGGGGGAGCTGGGGAGCGGGGGAGGATGAGGGGCAGAACCCAAGGGCGGGTGTCCCCTTCACCTCTCCAACGTGTTATAGAGAATTTGAACACCGCAGAGGAGGGAGAATTCCCAGCTGTCCCAACACTCAAAGTACTGTTAATATTTCTCTAAACAGCATTTCCCTCATTATTGTGTTTATGTTAAGCAGTCCGGAAAACAAACCACAAGAAAGTTTCTCATAACTTTATTACTCACAAAAACATATTTAGTATTGAGATCTTTTTTCCTTTTTGTCTTTGAAAATTAAAACTGAAGCTGGGTATGGCAGCCAGCAGTGGAGTCCTGTGTGGCTCATCAGCTAGAGAGCTAGCCTTGAGCAGAAAAGCTCAGGGACAGCGCCCAGGCCCCTGGTTCAAGCCTGAAGACGGGAATAACAGGAAAGGCCTTTGTGATGCCCTGGTTAGTCCAGGGTAATCTGTCGGTCCTCACCTCTGCAGAGCTCTGCAGTGAAGGGGAAGAGTTCAGGAGTCCAGGACCGGACACCTCTGGAGGATGTTATCTGAACCACTACAGTAGGCCCTGATGAGGTGACACATCAGTGAAAAATGAAGGAAGAAGTGTGCAAGTCATGACGGGAGTCTGCAGAGGCTGCATTCTGAGCAGTACGCACACCACACACCCAAAACACCAGCGCTAGGCCCCGAGGCAGGGCGATACTCCCTGTGCCTTTTGGAGACCAGAAGGCCAAAGAGCAATTGGAAGATAAGGAACAAGTAATTAGGGGGTGAGGAGGCCCACACAACAGGGGGGACATGTAAAAATTGTGACTTTTACTCCGAGGGAGATAAGAGTCCTTGTGGAATTTTAAGCTGTGGAATGACATTATCTAATACATTTTAATAAAGTCTCTCGAGGGGCTGTGTGCAAGATGGCCAAAAGCTGGCACAACTGCACACAGCTGCTCATTGCCACATAATAAACCATCCTTGAACGGAAAGATTTTCGGGCAACAGAGTGACTTCTCATCATTGCACCGGTTGGTTGGATGGATCCTCTGTTCTGTGGAGAACGCTGGGGTTGAAACCACTGCAGCCCAGTTTAGCTGACGCTGAGTGGCCATGAGGCCATGCATGTCACCCAAAGCCCGGTGTCCAGCAGGGCTGCAGTGCCAGCAGCACCTCTCCCGCAGGGCAGCCAGACTTCTATGTGGCACCTCAAGGTTCCAAGAGAGTGAATGTGGAAGCTGCCTGGCCTTTTTCTTTTCTTTTTTCATGGGGCTTGAACTCAGGGCCTGGGCACTTCCCAGAGCTTCTATTTGCTCAAGGCTAGCGCTCTATCAATTGGCACTGCAGCACCACTTTCTTTTCTGTTGGTTAATTGGAGATAAGAGTCTGAGACTTTCCTACCTGGGCTGGCTTTGAACCACGATCCTCAGGTCTCAGCCTTCCCAGTAGCAAGATGTCAGGAATGAGCTACTGGTGCCCGGCTCTACCAGGCCTTTTAAGGACCAGCTTGAGCCTGGAACTGGGTGAGCATCTCTTTCCTGTATTCTCTTGGTTATGCAAGATAAAGGCCAACAGTGCAGGGGGAAGAGAAACAGTTTGCTCCTATTGAGGAGGAAGAGGGCTGACATCAGGCACGGTTAAAGGCATTGCAGTATTTCAGTGACAGGAGACAGCAGCTTGTGCTCAGTGGTTTTAGAATTTGGAGAATCTGGTTGTGATCTGGACTTCTGTGGCACCAATAGGACTGGGTAATGAATGATTGTACCTGACATCTGACCCCATTGACGGGCAGCTTCTGCATATAGCTTGTTTCATCCCTGATGCTGCAGATGAGAAGCTGGTCAGGGGAGCAGCAAGGCCATGCTGGTGAAGAGTTCTTGATCAGAGAAGGCTACCTTCTTGTCTGTCTTTATCTTGGCTCTTCCTTGGCACGTGTGCAGATGATCTTTTCTTCTAAAATTTCCAATCTATTGAATTATTAGGACTTCCCTTATAACCTCATTTAATCCTTTTTTTTTTTTTTTTCCAGTCCTGGGGCTTGAACTCAGGGCCAGGTCACTGTCCCTGAGCTTCTTTTGCTCTACCACTTAAGCCACAGCACCACTTCTGGCTTTTTCTGTGTATGTGGTACACTGGAATGGAACGCAGGGCTTCATGTATGTTAGGTAAGCAATCTACCACTAAGCCACCTTCCCAGCCTAATTTATATAATCTTTTTTTTTTTTTTTGGTCTGGTCGTGGGGCTTGAACTCTGGGCCTGGGCACTGTCTCTCAGCTCTTCAGCTCAAGGTTAGCACTCTACCACTTGAGCCACAGTGCCACTTCTGGCTTTTTTCTTTTTGCTTATGTGGTGCTGAGGAATCAAACCCAGGGCCTCATGCATGCAAGGCAAGCGCTCTACCACTAAGCCACCTTCCCAGCCCCTCATATAATCTTAAATACTATTTTCTTTCCTTTCTTCTTTTTTTTTTTTTTGGTACTGAGGTTAGAACTCAGGGCTTGGCAGTGCTCTACCAGTTGAGCCAAGCCGCAACCCTTTCTGCTCTGCTTTGAGACAGGGTATTGCTTCTTGCTGGGATTCCCCGCCCTGACATGATCTCCTAGTTATGCTTTTAGGGTGTCTGGGATGACAGATGGGTGACACAGAGCCCAGCTTTTCTGGTTGAGAGATGGTTTCTCAAGCTCATACTGGCCTGGGGCCATGCTCTTTCCAATCTCTGGATCCCACAGCATCTTCTAACTACGATGATCATCTTCTTAGAAATGGTCCCTCAAAGGCTGGTGTTGCTGGCTCAGGCCTGTAATCCTAGCTAAGGATTGCTGCTCCAAGCCAGTCTAGGCAGGAAAGCCCTGAAACTATCCCCATTTCTCTATTATTAACAACGTAAGTGAAATGCCTATATTTCTTTGCTTAATTATATGATTTCCTCCAATATACAAAACCATTTCCAATAATGTGGTATTCCTCCTGGAACTGTAATTAAAGGGAGGATTTGCACACTGAGTAACAGGTACAATTTGAAAGGTTCATTGCAAGGCTTGTCCCTCATTTACTCAATGTCAAACATGGCCAATTAGAACAAAACAGTAGGAGGTAGGAACACCATCCCAGAAGACATTAAAGGAAATTTTCACACTCTTCTCCCCAACTTTGGGTTGCAATTTCCTGTTAAAAACAACTGTTTGGATAAGTACCAACAGGGTTTGTACCTGAAACAATACAACAAGGAGACAAGGTAGGGGTGTCACCATGGAGACAAAAAGCTGTTTCCTGACCTGGGTATAGTTGCTGCTGGGACACAGGTGGGAGGCCTGGGGAATTGCATATGCAAACAAGTGCTGGGAAAGTGCCTGGGATTCACCCCCACTCCGGGCTCTGGAAGTCAGGCAGGTCCTGACACTAGGAAGAAGTTGTGAAAACACTTCGGGTAGTGAAGCCAATGCTGGCTGGGCCAGGGCTGCTGGCTGGAGAGGGAAAATCCCAGCTGTCCAGGTTTGGGAAATATAAGGTCTTGCTCTTCCAGAAGTGAGGCATCATACCCTTTTCCTGGCGATAGCAAACAAACGGGAGTCGCAAAACCGCTCACAGCTACTCGTTGCCTTGAATTTAGAGAGGATCCCGTGGGGGCATACATGTGCACACGGGCTGGGTGCTGTGCTCAGCTTTTCTGCTTTTTTTCCCTTAAGTCTAGTGATTTCATTTTTGGCTGAGAACCCCTGCCAGGCTGGCCAGGGGCCCTGTCCTCGGTCTCGGTCTGAGTGGTCGGGATAACCTGAGCCAGGTGACGGCCTCCTGAGCGGTTGGGACGTGGGGCCTGAGCTCGGTTGTCATCTTTCGTTTTGAACTTGACATCGTCCACTAACTTTTTAAAAGTAGAGGCGCGCTTCCTTCCCGGGAACGCGGGTCAGAGGTCACACAGCGTCCATCTCCCACCAAGCGGCCCGCGCTTCCTCTGTCGGTGGCGGCGCGGGCACTTCTGCAGGGTCGGGTCCCGCTCCACTGGTCACCAGGAGGGCGCAGGTGGGCCTGGTGCATCCGGGAAGCCAGCGCGTCCCCGGGGTCCGCCCGGCGGTGACCCGGCACAGCCCCGACCCCGGGGTCAGTCCCGTCCCTCCTCCGGGTCTCCCCGCCGTCCCCCCGGTCAGTGCCGAGGACGCGGCGGCGCCTGGGGGCGCACAGGCTCGAGCCTCCACATCTACATTTCACGAAGAAGCCGCCAGGGCAGATGCCGCGCGCTCCATTTTACACCTGGGGAAACCGAGGTCGAGACCCTCACGCACCGGTCGGAGGGGGCAAACGCGGACCCGAGGCGAGAGAAGAACCGGGGCCGCCACCGTCCCCCTCCCCCGAGCTCGTCTGGCCCGCGCGGCC
>NW_012267240.1:1573956-1576497 GCF_000151885.1 Dipodomys ordii | reverse complement strand
TTTTTTTTTTTTTTTTTAGCAACATTTAGCGTGTACTAGTTTTGTTTCTTTTGAAAACAAACTATCTTTGTTTTGATGTAACACTTTAAGGGGATGTTGCCAGGATGGTGACTATCACAAATCTGCGCACACATTCACTCATAGTTCTGTTTTTTTCAGCCTCGTAAATCACTAAATTGCTTCCCTTTCCGGACCATAAACTAAAATTATTTTTCTGACCCCTCTTTGTCCCTTGCCCTGTAGCTTTCAGTTGTCATGGCTAGAAGGTGCCTCATCCGTTAGTTCTGCATTGCAATCATTTGCAAGGTCTGGAGATCCAGAGCTGTTGACTACAACCAGCTCTGATCCGAGACACCTGCAGCTTGTCTGTCCTCATGTATGCCATGTCTTCCTTTAGCCAGTTAGGAGAGTCCCCAATAATGGTGGGCTTAGACCTCGTGTGCTGTCATGTTGTATTAGTTAGAAGCAAGGTGGTTTAAAAACGGCCTCATATTTACTTTTGTCTTCTCTTGTTTGATACTGGGGATTGAATCAGGATGTTGGACTTGCTAGGCAAGCACTTTGCCACTGAGCTACAGTCCAGCCCTGGTCTCATATTTAATGGGAATGGAGTTCTAGAAAAGTCAACATTCCCTCAGTGAGATTTGTTTAATAAGCATCTTTTTCCTCTGGTTTTTAAGTATACTCTTAACATCCCAGATGAAGTCTTCTAAAAGGTGATGGAAATAATTGTAATATTTATTTATGAATTATTCATAGGGAAAACTTTGAACCTGAAACATCAGTGGTATGATGAAGACTTCATTTTTATTGTCTTGTCCTGGGGCTTGAACTCAGGGATTGGGCATTGCCCCTGAGACTTTTTGCTCAAGGCTAGCACTCTAGCTCCACTTCCAGCTCCTTGGTAGTTAATTAGAGATGACAGTCTTACCAACTTTCTGGGCTGGTTTTGAACCATGATCCTCAGCTCAGCCTCCTGAGTAGCTAGGATCACAGCTGTGGGCCACCAGTGCTAAGCTTTTTGCTTAAGTTTTTTTTTCTTCTTCAGATAATTGGGTAAGTGGTTAATTGGAGATAAGAGTCTCATGAACTTTCTTGCTAGAGCTGGCTTCAAACCAGGATCCTCAGATTTCAGCCTCCTGAATAGATGAGTTTATAGGCAAGAGCCACTAGTGCTGTGCTCAGCCCTCCTTTTGTTAATTTCTTTGGAGATAAAGCCTGAGGGGCTTTTCTGCCCAGGCTGGCCTTGAACCTTGATTTTTCAGATATCTCTGAGTAGCTAGATTATAGGTATGAGCCACCCAAGTCAGGCTTGAGCTGGTTATTTTTGAGATAGGGTATTCCTTCCTGAGTGCATACCTAGACTGTAATCTGCCCATTTTCTTGTTTGAGCTAGAATGACAGACATGTACAACCATGCCCAGAGTCTTTCCATTAAAATGCAGTCTTAGGCTGGGAAGGTGGCTCAGTGGTAGAGTGCTTGCTTTGCAAGCATGAGGCCCTGGGTTCTATTCCTCAGCACCAGATAAGCAGAAAAAGCCAGAAGTGGCACTGTGGCTCAAGTGGTAGAGTGCTAGCCTTGAGTTGAAGAGCCCAGGGACAGTGCCCAGGCCCAGAGTTCAAGCCCCATGACCGGCCAAAAAAAAAAACAAAAGGGATATGATTCATTTACTGAGGCATTGATTTAGAGAAGTATGTTGTATATTCATTTTAATACACTACAGTGCTATATATATAGCTTACAGATTTTCTGAAAACCTCTAAGGATTCAAGAATTGTGCTTCTGTCTCATTGGCACTTACAAAAACATAGTAGCGGTAGCATTGAGTTTTGTTTCTGCTGCATTCTGCCGCACAGGAAGGCAGACAACATGGCCACTGTCTTCATGGTGATGTGCTCTTGTTCTGCTGTTGGATAGGCTTTGGGTGTACATGTGCGCCCAGTTACATTAATGTTCTTAGCATTTCAGCTGGAATTGGATGCAAGGCACGACAAATATGAGAGACTTGTGAAACTAAGCCGGGATATAACTGTTGAAAGTAAAAGGACAATTTTTCTCCTCCATAGGATTACCAGGTGAGTGAACACCTTTACAATGTTTTATAGCTTGATATAGTTCTTATAGTTTTTATGTTTTCATACTTTAAGGGATAGTAATTGGCTGGTAGAATATGTTTTAACTGTATAAATATTGACATAAGAGGATATTAGTTACCAGGCTCTGGTGACTCACGCCTGTAATCCTAGCTACTGAGGAGGCTGAGATCTGAGGATCCCGGTTCAAAGCCAGCCCAGGCATGAAAAGTCCGTGAGACTCTTATCTCCGATAAACTACTCAGAAAACTGGAAGTGGCACTGTGGCTCAAGTGGTAGAGGGCAAGCCTTGAGCTGAAGAGTTGAGGGACAGTGCCCAGGCCCAGAGTTCAAGCCCCACGACCACCCTCCCTCCCTGGGTCCGGTTGTGGGGCCTGAACTCTGGGCCTGGGCGCTGTCCTTCAGCTCTTCAGCTCAAGGCTAGCACTCTACCACTTGAGCCACAGC
>NW_012267240.1:1571534-1572781 GCF_000151885.1 Dipodomys ordii | reverse complement strand
TGTGGCTCAAGTGGTAGAGTGCTAGCCTTGAGCTGAAGAGCTGAGGGACAGCGCCCAGGCCCAGAGTTCAGGCCCCACGACCAGCAAAAAAAAAAATAAAATAAAATAAAACTTAGGAAACAACAAATATTATTTTTTTGGGTCTGGTCGTGGGGCCTGAACTCTGGGCCTGGGCATGTCCCTCAGCTCTTCAGCTCAAGGCTAGCACTTTACCACTTGAGCCACAGTACCACTTCCAGCTTTTCTTTTGCTTATGTGGTGCTGAGGAATTGAACCCAGGGTCTCATGCATGCAAGGCAAGCGCTCTACCACTGAGCCACTTTCCTAGCCCCACAACAAATATTATAATAAGTTCTTTTTACTATTATAAATATCACTGAACTATCCCATTCACTAATAGTTTTTTTTTTTGGTAGTACTAGGGATTGAACTCAGAACCTCACATGTTAGATAGGCACTGAGGTATACTTCAACCCTAACTTAGTAAATAACTTTTAAGGTAGATATTCTCTAATTCTTTAATTTTTTTATTTCATTAAGTGAAAGCAAAATTGCTGTAGATAGAACTAATGAAATGCGACACTATACACTGTTTCTTATCTCAGTTTCTGCTTGTTTACTTAATGGTGCTTTGGTAGTTTGCTGGTAGAGCTTGCATTATGGAGATGGTCACTTTTTTCCATACCAATTATTAGTTTAAAACAATATCTGTTAATATTCTGCAGCATAAACAGATAGCACAATGGGAGAAAAATGGAGGAAAAAACCATAATGGGAATGCGATAGGAAAATGTATTTCAAAAAGCTACGTTTAGGGGCTGGCTGGGAAGGTGGTTCAGTGGTAGAGCACTTGCCTTGCATGCATGAGGCCCTGGGTTCGATTCCTCAGCACCACATAAGCAAAAAAGAAAAAAGCCAGAAGTGGCACTGTGGCTCAAGTGCACCCAGGCACAGAGTTCAGGCCCCACAACCGGACCCCCCCAAAAAAAAACAAAAAAAAAAGCTACGTTTAGCCGGGTGCTGGTGGCTCACGCCTGTAATCTTAGCTAGTCAGGAGGCTGAGATCTGAGGATCGCGGTTCAAAGCCAGCCCAGGCAGGAAAGACCGGGAGACTCCTATCTCCAATAAAACACCAGAAAACTGGAAGTTGCGCTGTGGCTCAAGTGGTAGAGCTCTCGCCTTGAGCTGAAGAGCTGAGGGACAGCGCCCAAGCCCAGAGTTCAAGCCCCACGACTGACCAAAAAAAA
>NW_012267240.1:1563912-1571484 GCF_000151885.1 Dipodomys ordii | reverse complement strand
CCTTGAGCTGAAGAGCTGAGGGACAGCGCCCAAGCCCAGAGTTCAAGCCCCACGACTGACCAAAAAAAAAAAAAAAAAAGCTACATTTTTTTTGGTGTGAAGTCATCCTTATACAATTTTGGGTGTGTGTATGTACCATTACTGGGGCTTGAATTCGGGCCTGATCACTGTCCCTCAGCTTCTTCACTCAAGGCTAGCATTCTATCGCTTGAGCTCTGTCACTATTTCTGGCTTTTGCTGGTTAATTAGAGATGAGTCTCAGATTTGTCTGTCCTGCCTGGCTTTGAACCTCAGTCTTCAGATCTCAGCCTCCTGAGCCACCAGTACCTGGCTACAAAATGTGTTTGGCTTTTGCTTTTTTGTTGCTGATCCTAGGTCTTGAATTCAGGGCCTGCACACAGGTCCCTGAGCATTATCTGCTCAAGGCTAGCAATCTACCACTTGAGCCACACCCGCTTCCAGCTTTTGGAGTGATTAATTGGAGCTAAGAGTCTCACAGACTTAAAGCCTCAAAACTAGCATTAAAATAAAAAGCTTTTCTGAATCATAGAATACATAAGTAAATAAATTGTGTGTGTGTGTGTGTATACACACACATTTTTTTTAAAGACTCAGATTTTCCTGCCCAGGCTGGCTTTGAACCACTATCTTCAAATCTCAGCTTTCTGAGTAGCTAGAATTACAAATGTGCACCTCTAGCACCTAGCCTCAAATGTGTGACAAATACTTAATTGAAAATGTTTCCCCTCTCTGAGATGGGTTTCCTTTTGTAGCTGAGTCTGGCCTCAAACTTACCAGGTAGCCCGTACTGGCCTAGAACTTGAGATCCTAATACCCCAATCTCTTTAGTACTAGGATGACAAGTGTGTAACACCATGCCCCACTTGAAAATAGGATTCTTTTCTTTAAAGCTTTCATATCAACTTTAGTCTCAGAGCTGACCTCCATGTGTATCAAATGCCCACATCTCTTCAAACTGTTGTACAAATCATATTCCTTACGTGTACCAAAACTCATACTCAACAATGATCTGGGGGCTGGGAAGGTGGCTCAGTGGTAGAGCGCTTGTCTTGCATGCATGAGGCCCTGGGTTTGATTCCTCAGCACCACATAAGCAAAAAGAAAAAAGCTGGAAGTGGCGCTGTGGCGCTAGCCTTGACCTGAAGAGCTGAGGGACAGCGCCCAAGCCCAGAGTTCAGGCCCTACGACCGGACCCCCCCAAAAAAAAACAATGATCTGGGCTGCAAAAGAATTTACTGTTGGTCCCTATCTATGTCTTTGTTACAAATTAAAGACACACAAAAATAGAAAAAAAGTTACTAACAGAAAAATACAGCTACTTAAAACCTGTCATTATATTAAAAAATATCCATTTTATCAAGTAAATTCTGTTTTTTTGTGTACTAGATTTGTGTCATAGATTTGATCATATTGTACAGTTTTGGTAAGTCAACAGAAAACTTCAGGGAAAATTTACAAACTTTCAAAAAGTAGAAGCACTGAATTCAGCCAGTCTTACTACATAAAGATAACCACTATTGAAGAGAAAATTTTATTTTCTTTAATGGGCACAAATATCTCCTCATTGAACAATGGTAGTTTATGCTTTTAAAGAACATTCCCAGTTCCTCTAAGTTTTGAAGTTTATTGATGTAAAGTTGATAATGCCCCTTAATGCTTAGATTAAGCTGTTCGCTCTTCTTATTCTTGGTGTCAGGGATTCTTTTTCCTGATGTACTTGCCGTGAAGTTTATCGGTTAATTGATGCCCAGACCTGGCTGTTGATTTGTTGACACTCTTTGTTTTTTGGTTTCTGTTGATCAATTTCTGCTCTTGTATTGCATCTTTTTTTTTTTGCTTTCAATGTGTTAATTTGTTTTTCCTCTAGTTTCTTGAGGTGGAAGCTATATATATTTTTTTCCTAAAACAAGTATTGAATATTGTAAAGATTTCTGCAAGTCCTTAAGCACTGCTTTAGAGGTGTCCTATGAATCTGGAGATGTTGTTTTTCATGCTGTTAATTCAGAATAGTTTGATTTTCATTTTGATTTCATTTTTTTCTTTTCTTTTTTTGGTTGGTTGTGGGGCTTGAACTCTGGGCCTGAGTGCTGTCCAGAGCTCTTCAGTTCAAGATGAGTGCTCTATCACTTGAGCTACAGTGTCATTTCTGGTTTTCTGGTGGTTTATTGGAGATAAGAGTCCCACAGACTTTCCTGCCCAGTCTGGCTTTGATTTCATCTTTGACCTGTGAGATAATTTTGTGTGTGTGTGTGTGTGTATTTGTGTGTTTGTGTTGGTCCTGGGGCTTGAACTCGGGGCCTGGGTGCTGTCCCTGAGCTTCTTCTCAAAGCTAGCACTCCACCACTTGAGCCAGAGCTCTACTTCCAGCTTCTTTTGTCATTACAGGTAAGTCTCATGGATTTTTCTGCCCAGGCTAGCTTCAGATCTCAATCCTCAGATCTCAGTCTTCTGGAGTAGCTAGGATTATAGGCGTGAGCTTTTGGTGGTGACATAATTGCAAGTGTGTGGTTCTCCAAATTTCAGATATCTTTTTAACATGCATGTCTGATTTAATGTCATTGTGATCAGAGAACATTTTTTTCAGGGCCTTGCACGCCCCTGCCAAGCAAACACTCTGTGGCTAAACTATCCTCCGCTTGAAAGCATACTTCTTATGATTGAATTTTTTTTTTAACATTTACTGAGACTTTAATTTTGACCCAGAATATGGTCTATCTGGAAAATGTTCTGTGCGCACTTCTGAAGACTGTATTTTGCTGTTGTTGTAGATATTCTGTGAAAAGTCACTTAACTAGGAAGTGTCTTCTTGACTTAAAAAGCAGGAAACATTACACAGTTGCCACCATACACCCCCCTTTTATTTTATTTTTTGGTGAAGGGGCTTGAACTCAGGGTCTGGGCCCTAACCCTGAGCTCTTTTACTCAAATAGGGCTCTCCCACTTTGAGCCACAGCTCAACTTCTGGTTTTCAGGTGGTTAATTGGAGATAACCAGTTTCACAGACTTTCCTGCCTAGTCTGGCTTCAAACCACAGTCCTCAAATCTCAGCTTCCTGAGTAGCTAGGATGACAGGTATGACTCACCAGGGCAGGCCCAATTACCATTTTTGATGTTGTTTTATGTTGTGATATATGGATCTAGATTTCCATCTGGGACCACTTTCCTTTTTTTTTTTTTTGCCAGTCCTGGGGCTTAAACCCTGGGTACTGTCCCTGACTACTTTTGCTCAAGACTAACACTACGACTTGAGCCACAGTGTCACTTCAGGCCTTTTCTGTTTATGTCATACTCAGGAATGGAACCCAGGGCTTCATGCAAGCACTCTACCACTGAGCCACATTTCTGGCCCCCATTTTGAATGAAGAGTTTCTTTACTATTTTTGTAGTGTTCTGCTGTTGATGAGCATGCTCTTTCTGGCTGTGTGAGGGCCTGTGGGAGTTGTTCTGCCTGTCCACATGGGGTGGGTTTTTTTTTGCAGCTTTGGGTGGTTTTTCTAGTGAGCAGTACTAAGCTAAACACTAAAAAAGTAAATCTGTCTGTGGGGTTCTGAGTCACACTTTTTGCAGCTTTCTCCTCATGGTTACTCTGCCCCATGAATTTAGCCATCTTCATTTCTGTGGGCTCCCAGCTCCTTTTTAACCCAGGCAGACTTTGAACTCTATCTGGATTTCTTGTCATCTGGCAACTTGCAAACCATACGATGAAACAGTCATGTGTATTTCTTCTCATTGCTGCCCATGCTGCCTTCATTTTATGTCTGAAATTATCCTTTATTTATTTATTTATACTTTTTTAAAGAAAGATGAATCCAGTCCATGTTACTCTGTTCTTCAGCATCTTTAAATGTCATATTTTTATGGATAAAGTTTTTGAAGTTGTTCATCCTATATATACAAATTGCTTTATACTTTTTTACTTGATAATATGTTGTAGCTTTTCTGTGTTTTACTACTAATAAAGTTGTAGATTGAGTTAGAAGTATCTAGAAACATACAGGTGCTTAGTCTTATGTTAACTGATATTGAGATTATTTCACTGTTTTATTATGAAAGCATCAGGCTGATGTTCTACAAGTGCCCAATGTCTTGATTATAGTGCTCCTGATATGGAAGAAATATTGGCTGAATCAGAAATTAAATTGGATGGTGTCAGACAAAAAATACTGCAGGTAGCCCAAGAGCTATCAGGAGAAGACATGCACCAATTCCATCGAGCCATTACCACAGGTAAGTCTAGGTTTACTAAAGTGGTTACATTTCCTCTTAGAGTTAATTTTGCCGCGGACCGGGTTCTGTCGGGACGACGGAGGACACCTAGGGGAGGAACCTGGAATGGGGGGGAGATGGCAAACAGACAACTCACACACATTAGGAGTGGATGCTGAGTGCTGAGTGCAATTTAATGCAGAGGATAACAAACTTTTATAGCAAAAAGTCTCCATAAGAAAGGGCAAAAGGTTACACAATCTTGCTGCAAGGCTTCGTTCTTGGATGGTCACCAGCTGGTCGCCTGAAAGGGCAAAAGTTTACACAATCTTGCTGCAGGGCTTCATTCTTGGGTGGTCACCAGCTGGTCGCCTGAAAGGCACTTGTTTCCGGCTTATCTCTAAGAAATATAATAGGTTTTGATGTTTGTCACCATCTAACCATTACCTTATTTCTATAGAGGCCTTAATTGTCCCATAAGATATTTCCTGTTCCTTCTTTAATAGTAAGGTCATGGAGGCCTAGATCTAGCAAGTCTCTTAGTAAATGAAAGAGAGTAACAGGAAGTTCTTTCTCCTAAGTAGTTATCTCAGCAATTGCCATACATTCCTTCTGTTCTAGTCGTCCTACAGCTTCTTGCAACTCTCTTACAAACAATTCCTTCTGCTGAAATGACTTCGTGAAACCCCCAATACTTTTATATTTGCTTATGGCTTGTCTACTAGCCTCCATAAGAGGGGTTTCAGGGTAGCACTTAACTCTGGTGAGTTAGTCATATTTTTAAGACACTCATCAGATATTGGAGTCATTAACACTCTTAAGAAAGAGCTTTGAATAAGGGAACATTGACAATGAATAAGTACGATGAACAGCAGAAACAGTAAAAGATTAATAGGCACTCTTATACAGTGAGGAAAAGAAAGGCAGAAACACATCTTTCCCAGGGGTTTGCCAGCCTTTTTCCAGGAGTAGGCCTCTTAGAAGCCCTATTCTCCGAGGTAGACTTCGGTGAAGTCCCAAAACTTGGAGATAGGTTTCTGTAAAGCCCCATTCTCTGAGGTAGACTTCGGTGAAGTCCCCAAACTCAGAGATAGGTCTCTGAAGCCCCTATCTTGGTCTGATAGCTGGTTTCCCATGCTAAGCAGACTCCACTGGAGTTGGCGTGGCATAATTTGCTGCATAATTAATACCAATTATTGATACCTGGTGATATAGTATTGTTAGCTTTAGCTTAAAAAAAAAGCTGTGACTTGTGAGTAAGAAAAGGTAGTCCAAAAGCATTCAGTTGGCTTTATTTTTCTAACTGTGTAATAATGATTACTGGTTGATTTATTTATTTATTTAATAAAGTGAATGAAACCAGACACTAATGAGCTTTTCTCTTTAGTGTGTAGTGTGTATTCATTTAGGTGGAGCTCATGTCGTTTTTAACTACAATGAATCTTACTGGTGGCTCTGAAGCTCCTACTTTGATAGGTTCACAATAAGAGATACGTGACTTAATGAGGTTAGCCCAGACATCTCATGGCACATTAGAATCGGGAGATGTTAGGATGATAGTGCTAGGGTGTCCAGAGAGCCAGGCACTGTTGGCTCATACCTGTAATCCCAGCTACTCAGGAGGCTGAGATAGGAGGGTTGTGGTTCAAAGCCAGCCATGGCAGGAAAGTCCATGAGACTCTTACTCTAATTAACTACCAAAAAGCCCAAAGTGGCGTTGTGCCTCTAAGTGGTAGAGCACTAGCCTGAAGCACAAAAAGCTCAGAGACAGTGCCCAGGCCCTAAGTTTAAGCCCCAGAACTGGCATCACTCCCCCTTCCCCCCCAAAAAAAAGTGACCAGGAAGTGCTGGAACTTCATGGAATCACTATTTTCAGATGAGTTAAGTATGAAAAATTACCAGTTCTTCCTTGTGTGTTCTTTCCTTAACATGACTTGACAGGAAGTACTCAAACAACTCAGATGAACCCTAGGATTTGCAGAATGACTGGGACATGAGTTGACCTCGTATCTGTGCCATAAGTATCTCCAGTGTTAGTCTAATCTCGTAATTCCAGACCTTGCTTTTAGGAATGTTGAAGTGTCTTGTTGGAGGCATTGTGTATGCTGTTAAATGTAAGGTATGTATGAGGACTGAACTGATAGCTTGGATGGTTCATGGTGCAGTGTTGAGGACTGCTGCAAAAGGAAGCAGAAGAAACACTAGAACTTGCCAGCAGAAACTTTTTGAAAAGACTACCAAAGGCATAGAAGAGAGACTTGACAGACTGGGAGAAGATCTTTTACCAGCAATACATCCAACAAAGGCCTAATATCCAAAATATACAAGGAGCTCAAGAAATTAATCCCATCCAAAGCTAACCAATCACTAAATGGCCAAAAGAGCTAAGGAGAAACTTCTCAGAAGAAGAATAAGAATAGCATCGGTTTGAGGAAATACTCAACATGTAGCCATAAAGGATATGCAAATCAAAACAACTTTGAAGTTCTCACCCCAGTTAGATTGGCTAGCAGTGTGAATTTGAACAACAAATGTTGGTGTGAATGTGGGGATAAAGGAACCTTATTGCACTGTTGGTGGGAATGTGAACTAGTGCAACTGTTCTGGACAACAGTCTGGAGGATCCTCAAAAAACAAAATATAGACCTTCCCTAAGACCCAGTCATACCACTCCTGGACATCTACTTAGAACATCACAAGCCAGGATACCATAAAGACACTTAAACATCTATGTTCATGTTTGCACTATTCACAACACACAAATTATGGAAACAGCCCTATAATAGATGATCAAAAAAATGTGGTACCTATACACAATGGAATTTTACACAATCATTAGAAAGAATGTCATTTCCAGGGAAGTGGATGGACCTAGAACAAGTCATGTTAAGTGAGGTAAGCCAGGCTTACGTTTTTTCTCATATGCAGATGCTGCATCTAAAATACACTGGGACAATAAATTATATAGCACTCTAAGCATTCACATACAATGAGATGAAAGGAGGAAAATCTTAGGGGTGGAACACACAGGCACAATGCCTCTGTGCCTCTGGTCATATAATATCAAAATGAATTCTAGGAAATGCAAATAAGAGTTTTTCTTTTTGTCTTGTTTGTGCATTTGTCTTGTCTTTTTTTTTTCCCTTCGGTCATGGGGCTTGAACTCTGGGTCTGGGTGCTGTCCCTCAGCTTTTCAGCTCCAGCTTTGAGCATCAGCCTTGAGTAAAAAAGCTAAGTCAAGGTAGAGCATGAAGCCCTGAGTTCAAGCCCCAGTACTGGCACTAAAAATAAATAAGTAAATAAATACTTCTTTCTGTCTGCCTCACCATTTCTTTTTTTTTTTTT
>NW_012267240.1:1551208-1563661 GCF_000151885.1 Dipodomys ordii | reverse complement strand
TCCACCTGTATCCTTAAACAACTCTCACCATTTCTTTATCTGGTGATTTGCTTTCATAGGTAGCAGGAACAGTGTCAATATTAGAATTAATGTCAATGGTTTCCTGTTGTAAAGCTTGTTATGTTAGTGTACATAAATTTGATCTAGGTAGAATTGAGAAGGCTCACTGGAGAAGTAAACTAAGTCTGGAGTAATGGGAATTCAGTGAACAGAGAAGAGCTAAAGTGAACTTTGTTGTTATTGAGTGAGGTTGGATACAGATGGTGATGTGTTAAGGTGAAGTTAAAGTGTGTCTGCTGATGAGGGAGTAGCTGACCATAGCGAACTGAAATCAGTTTTGTGGTCTTCTGGTCACTGTTGTTCATGCGCTGTCCAAATTGAGCAAGGTTCAGCAGAGACCAGCAAATTGTGGAGATGAGGAGGAGGATGGTGCCTGAGGGCTTGCATGGGAAAACCCAGAAGAGGCTTGCATTCCCTCAAGTCACCTTTCATTAGTCACGTGCCACATATCACTTCAAGGGAGAGTGGCAGTGTGGCCTGTGTGTATGCAGAAAAGAAGATATATTTGGTGGGGCAATTTTATATCCGTTTGGTTTACTGGAAATTCTGGTCAATGCTTACTGGTGGATTTTGTTTCTTTTTTTTTTTTTTTTTAATCCTTCTCCCCCCCTGGTGGATTTTGTTTCTAAGGAGACTTTTACTTATAAATAATTTTATAACTAAAAGGGTAATGAGAGGACATCAGGTCCTACTTCATTTTGTTAGTGAGGGTGATGATGGTACTGGGGTTAGAGTCTGCTTTTTTTGTTGTTGTTTTGTTTTTGGTACCTATGCTAATAAATCTGCTTGACTGTGCTTCCTGTCTGGTACCCAGTACTTAATACTTTACACTTTAACTGCTTTCTGCAGAGCTGGTCTCTTCTCAAGCTCACCATCATCTGGCTCCTAAGTTCTAGGTTACAGTTCCATATTGTGTGTATCTACTTGCACGCTCAGAAGATTCTCTGGAAGCACTTACCTCCTATGTCTACTTCTAAAAGACTGATAATCTGCTTAGACAGGAAAGTAAAATAGAGAAAATTTAAAAGTGAACTAAAGTGTGAGATGATGCAGTCATTTTTCTTGACTGTTTTGATCCTAAACTGAAAGGTGTGTGTTTTATACTATAAACTTTATTGTTGGCAGTGATAATACTGGGGATTGAATTCAGGGCTTTCACCTAGGCAGGTACTCTACCCCTTGAGCCATGCCTCTAGCCCCTAGAAAGTTACTTTTGAGCTGAGGTCCAACATGTGATTAGGATGAGATTTCATACTCAGTTTTGGACACAATGCCCAAGTCAAAGAGGTCCTTTCTCCTTCACAAACTTAATCACCTTAATAGAATAAGCAGTAATGTGCTGTCAGCATTTGCCTTTTAGCCCAGACTCTTAGCAACTAGTAACTTCCTTTCTGTCTGTACAAAATTGTTTCTTTTGGACATCTCAGATAAGTGGAATCCTACACTGAAGTCTTTTGTGCCTGGCCTCTTTTACTTAACGTAATGTTTTCGTGGTTTGTCCAAGTTGTGATGTGTACAACGCTTCTTTTGTGTGTAGCTGTATTAGGATGCTTCGCAGACCACCTTTTATTCATCAGTTTTTGGACTTTGATTTTTTTCTACTCTTTGGCAGTTGTGAATACTAATGCTATTGACCTTTGTCTACAAGGCTTTGTGTGAACTCATGCATTCTTTTCATGTGTTTAGCTAGGAGAGAGTCACATGGCAGTTTTCGGAAGGAGCCTCAGAAGTGCAAAGAAGGTTAAGACAAGATTTGAACTTAAAATGAAACTTCTCTCTTAACCTGTTTACCTTCATATGTGGTTTTTATGGATAATTGGACTGAGTGTATATATTGCTTAAATATTATAAGAATAAGTAAAAATAATCAGAAGCCTCTAATTGGGTTTTCCTGTATGTTTTAATAGGAGAGCGAAGAGAAAAATTATATAAAAGCAACTTACGAACTACTCTCTTACTGGAAGCTGTCTCTGTAAATACTTCTGTTTGGATCTCATCCAAAGCAGAAGCAGAGGGGAAGGCATTGTTTGATGGCATATGGCAATAGGCTGAAAGTTTTCGCCTTGGGGATTATACACTGAAAATAACGGATGTCCTTTTCATCAAGTTGAAGCATAACTTGTTTAAACATCCTTTTACCTACATATGACTGAAAGTGCTTTTCAGTGCTTTGGGCTACATGTCCTTGAACTTCCTCATTGATAAAGCATGAACTCTAATGTCATTGGGGCAGAATTGGCTACCTCATCTCTGAAGTAATTCTCATGAAACACATCCCAGGGATGTCTTATGTATGGTTTCAGATATACTTGGGAATTTACATCTGACCACAGGCTACATTTAATAGAGAGTGACACCACAGATAAATTTTGAGGGCTCTGATTTTATATTATTTCTTTCTTTCTTTCCTTTCCTTTCCTTTCCTTCTTTCTTTCTTTGCTAGCACTCTACCACTTGAACCACAGCACCACTTCCAGCTTTTTCTGCTTATGCGGTACTGAGGAATCAAACCCAGGGCCTCAAAAAAGCATGCAAGGCAAGCACTCTACCACTGAGCCAACTTCCCAGCCCTGTTATTTTTTTCTTAATTAAACAAAATTTCAGATCTTCGTGTGCCCATATTGGGGCTTGAACTCATCACCTGGATGATGTTCCTGAGCTTTTGTGCTCAAGACCAACAGTCTACCACTTAAGCCACAGCTCTACTTCTGGTTTTTTGGTGGTTAATTGGAGATAAGGGTCTCATGGACTTTTCCAGCTGGCTTTGAATTGTGAGCCTTAGATCTCAGCTTCCTGAGTAGCTAGGATTTTAGGTGTGATCTACCAGGGCCCAGCTCAAGCTAGTATTTTTTAAACTTCTCCTGATTTCTGATTGGATTTTATTTTAAAAGATAATTACAGCAAAACAGATGGTAAAAAACTGTGTCAGTGGGAAAAATTGTCCAAAGTCATTAGTTGTAAAAACTTGTTTTGTATTCATGAGTCAGGTCAAAGCTTGGAAATTGTTTTAATATGTTTTCTAAAAATGACAGTCAGGTTACTAATAGCTTTCAACTGTTTCAACCAGCTTCAAGACCTGGACCTCAGTCATAAAACAGATTAGTAGAGTCTGTGCCTTCTGTGGTGCTTTTCAAGTTTGGAATATTATGTACTATTCTTCCTGCTGAAATTTATTTTTGTATAAATCATCTTGAGGAAACTCAGTTATATGCAACCAGCCAAGAATGCTCTTGTGTATAGATGAACGATGTAAAAACATACCTTATTTTTGTTTGTGGTCTTAAAATCAAATATAAATGAAATTAATAGTAAATTCATCAAATAAAGTAAACAAGGAATTTTCCACCTTTTTTCTGACAAATGTGGCACAGAAATTACCATTTTATAAAATAATCCATTTTAAGGACACTAAATCAATATAAACTTGGCTTCATAAAGTTAATAAACTCTGAAGTGAATTGATCGTCAAAGGTAGGTTGTTTTAGGCAAATGATTTTGGACTTCTCTGCCATAGAAAAGAGATTATATTTGCAATAAAAATACAGCATACAAACTTAAGATGTCATAGCAGTGCTAATAGTGCTAATAGTTGCAGATGCTTAATGTTGTAAAAAAGGCCAGAGTGGCATAGTGCATACAATTTCCCAGTTTAATCACTGATAAATACAGGTTTGCATTAATTGTTTAATGTGCATCTATCATGTTCATCCACCTCTAGCGCCTTTTCACCTTCCCAAGTGAAATGAGTGACTATTAGAGTGTTTAATATTTTCCCACATGAGGCATTTTCCTGTGTATCCAGTGTTTCTTTAAAACATCATTTTTAGTTACTGCTTATTATTTTTAATTGTTTTTAGTGGTACTGGGCTTTGAATTTGGCCTCACATTTGCTAGGTTGGTCAGCTCTCATTTGAGCCACACTTGCAGCTATATAATTAAAAAAAAAGGATGTTCTATGATCATGCTTTTGTGCAAGGTATGAAGTGGTGAGCTGACTCGTTCCTGATGTCCAGCAGTGATGTCTCTGAGTCCCGGGACAAGGCCCCGGAAACTGTGCACACCACTTAAGTCTTAGTCAACTCATCGTTCTTGTTGAGTGAGGTGATAAGAGTTTCAAGTTTTTTATTTTGACCGTCCTATAAATGCAGTGCTTGTTCTTAGTAATTTTGTTTGCTTTTTCAGGGCTGCAAGAATACGTGGAAGCTGTCTCTTTTCAACACTTCATCAAAACACGTTCATTAATCAGTATGGAAGAAATTAATAAGCAGTTGATATTTACAACAGAAGATAGTGGAAAAGAAAACAAAACTGTGAGAATTTAATGTTACATTACACATTTGTTATAACTTACCCAAGAGCATAACGAGTGTAAGATTTACTGGCTTATAGTGTTAGATGGGAGACAGGCTGGTTTTATGCTCCTTAATTGGGAGACTGAATTCTCACGGGCTTTTCAAAAGCCCAGGCTGTGTTAACTAACTTGATCCTCAAATTTCAGCCTCTGGTAGCTAGGGTTTTACACCTGAGCCACCAGCATCTGGCCTTGGATTCATTTCTTATGCTCTGAAGGCTTTCTGCTGGCTTGTTTTGTTGTCTGGGCCTGGGCTCTTCAGCTCAAGGTGAGCGTTCTGCCATTGTGCCACTGGACCTCGTCACTGAAATGGTTGTCATCCCCTGATGTCATTAGGCCTTTAAAAAAGTTTTTACCTTTTTACTTTGTTGTTTGATATGTGTGATACACATAGGGTTACATTTACATGTGTCAGGTAATAACTACATTTCCTTTTATATAGTGTCATCTGTTAAAAAGTTTTTACCTTTAAGAAAATCTTTGTTGCCAGGCACTGGTGGCTCACACCTGTAATCCTAGCTACTCAGGAGGCTGAGATCTGAGGGTCATGGTTCAAAGCCAGCCTGGGCAGGAAAGTCTAAGAGACTTTTATCTCCAGTAAGCCACCATAAAAACCGGAAGTGGTGCTGTAGTGTGATAGAGTGCCAGCTTTGAGCTGAAGAGCTGAGGGACAGCGCCCAGGCCCAGAGTTCAAGCCATATGACCGACCAAAAAAAAAAGAAAATCTTTGTCAAGTGAGGTTGGGGCTTTTCAGTAGTGGAGTCAGATTTTTAAGTATTATAGTGGTTCAGCTAATTCCCCGTGCCTGATGTGGTGGATTTCCCACAAGAACCCCAGGTATTTATTAAGCCAGACAGATCATTTTACTGGCAAAGCTTCCCCTGGCATGCTATTGATTTTGTACTTTGTAATACTTGAGATACTTGCGTTGTGTGCTTTCTCACAGAGCATTCTCTCTGCCTGTTTTTGTCTTCTTTTAAACCAGCCCACCTCTGAGGCACAGGTGAAGCAGCTCCTCACGTGGAGCCTGAGAGTCACGCCTGTGGATTACCTGCTGGGAGTGGCCGATCTCACAGGGGAGCTCATGCGGATGTGCATTAACAGTGTGGGCAATGGGGACATTGACACCCCCTTTGAAGTGAGCCAGTTTTTGCGCCAGGTTTATGATGGGTTCTCGTTCATTGGCAACACTGGGCCTTACGAGGTTTCTAAGAAGCTGTACACCTTGAAACAGAGTCTGGCCAAAGTGGAGAATGCTTGTTATGCCCTGAAAGTCCGAGGCTCAGAGATACCAAAGCATATGCTGGCAGATGTGTTTTCAGTGAAAACAGAAATGATAGATCAGGAAGAGGGTGTGTCTTAGGGTAATACCTGCTAGCCCTTCTCCTATGACAGCTTCTAAGACTGTTATATAGTGTTTCATTTGACTTTGTTACGGCTTTTACGTGCAGATGTTCTCAGTTGTACTGTTTTAAACTGTATATACGCTGTATATAAGATTACCCAAATGAGTCATTTCTTAGTGTTCCTGAAAATTTGCATTCAAGTGTTTACCCATGTGTCTTTGTGAACTTTTTGCTGACTAACCTTTGTTGCTTATCTGTTATATGAATATGTCTCAGATTGCACTTTCTGTCAGACCTATTTTAACTCACAGTGTGTGAACTTTGGAGTGATAGTTTTTAGTGGAAGCCATTTAAGTTGGGGTTCTTGTTTTTAGAGAAAAGATTTCTTAATTAAACTTCTAGGCTTGAGCTTCCTGTTTATAGATTTCTTAGTAATATTGTGCCAAGCTTCCAAGACAGGCTTAATCCATAGATCAGGAAACAAGGAACTATCTGTATTTTTTAAGTGCAAGTTTTGAGCTATTAATAGTGAGAATTCATATAGTTCTGGTAGCTTTTGGACCAGTTTGAATTTGTATGAAACAGCCTTCTAGAAAAGCTGACAGGGTACCCAGGTACTCCATTTATTGCTTTTTTTTGTCCTTTATTGCAGAAGATGTGATGAGGATTTGGAGATAATGTAATATTTTTCACTGGTAAAGTTGAGTTGTATTGTATACTTGTATATAAAGCTAAAAAGCTTTTCGTAGTGATTATTTAGCAGAGTTTTTCTGATTTTTGTTTTGGGGGGGATGAATTTATAAGGCATGTTTGGAAGCTTTCTTATTCTAGCATCTGTAAGAAATTACATTTATATAATTACAGTGACATTTTAAGTATTAAGTTATTCCCAAACCTTTGTAGTTGTCCTGTGGTGTAAATTGATGAAGTTGCCAAAGAAAATGTATTATGTGTACCTGAGCAATAAGACAGCTGTCAGCACTGGAAGTCTCTGGTCGCCTTTAGGACTGGGGTGTTTGCTACTGACCTTAGCTATAGATTATCACCTGTGACATGACCTTGGCTTGAGCATGGTTCCCTGGCTGGCCACCAGAAATTTCCAACTGTTTTGTGAGTTTTGAGAATCCAGATGCTGGATTTTATTTTTTTGAAAGATTATCTCTGTAAGGGCTGATTCTTTGAAAATGTAATTTTCCAAAAAATATTATTTAAAGGAAAATAAAACAGACATGCCTGACAAGTTAGGAGTGTGTTTTTGTTTGATGAGTTACCTTTCCTGGCTGAACACAGTACTGGATCAGTAGGTGTTTTGCAGGTAATTAAAATGGGTAACTGTATAAAGAAGAATCAATAAGCCAAAGCCAGAGCTGCCCCAGGGAAACCTTGGAGTACAGACAAGCAGCCATGCTCCACAGACACCTGCAAAACAAATCCAGCCACTGTGAAGAAACACTTGGGTATATACCCCATGTCCTGGGATATTTCAGGAATTCAGTGCTGGTCAGCATATATCAATGTGGGCTATGTATAACATCTAGTGATGTGTATATAAAACCTTCCATTTAATGGCTTGAAGAGGAAGAAGTGTAGTAGTCTTCAACGACACAGGGAGGCCATTTGTGAAACTCTTAGCACCCTTAGTTTAAAGAATGATCTAAGCAACAAACAATAGAAGGAACTTCTTCAGCCAGGTAAAGAATATCTGAAAAAACCCACAGTAATGTTCTCTGGTGAAAGATGGAAAGCCTTCAATGATCAGGAAGGAATAAGACAATATTGTGCCACGCTTCAGTATAAACTGAATTTCTATGTGCTACCTGTATATGACCTGAAAGGGAAGTTAGAAATTCTATTTGGAATAACATTAAAGAGCATTAAAAAGGTGCTGGTAGCTCACACCTGTAATCTTCTTAGGCTGAGATCTAGGATCATGGTTTAAAACCAGCCGGAGCAGGGAAGTCTGTGAGACTCATCTCCAATTAACCATCCCTAAACTGGAAGTAGTGCTGTGGCTCCAAGTGGTGAGTGCTAGCCTTGAGCAAAAAAGTTCAGGCACAGCGCCTGGTCCAAAAAAGGAAAAAGAAAAAAAGAACTCATGGGATACATTTATCCCAAGAAGTACAAAATGACACCTTGGAAAGCTGAAGAACTGAAAGAAATGAACGATATAAATACAAGGCTTCAGTTGGGGTTATTAGATTATTAGATATAAGGCTTGGTGTTACTAGATTATTAGATTCCCCTGCCCAGGTCATGGGGCTTGAACCAATGAATAAGTTTTAAAATCTCTTTTAGATAGGATACTGCTGTGTGGCTGGCTTCAGACTTGTGATCTTCTGGATCAACCTTGCAAGTGCTGGAATTACAGGTGTACCAGCACACCTGGTGAATTGTAAGATTTAATATGATTACTGTCCAAATTGGTCTATAATGGAAGTGTAATCCCTATCATAATTCTGGATTTTTCAGAAATGGGCAATCTAATAAAGTTCATTTGGAACACAAGATACAGGACTAGACAGCAAAATCCTTGACCGAAAATAGTTAGGGACTCTTGATTTCATTGCTTCCTACAAAGTCAGTATAGTATTGGTCGAGTGATGGAGTAAGACTGATAATCTGAGGAGACCCAGGCATCCATGTCCAGTTGATTGGTGAAGCCATCAAGACCGTTCAGTGGGGGAGATAATAGGGTTTTGAACAATGGTCATGTGCAAAAAAATGAAGACAAATCATTTCAAATCATATCCCATATTTTACTTAGGCTCCAATCTTAAATGGAAGAGCCAAATTGTAAAACTCTTAGAATAAACAGATGTACATTTTCTTGACCCAAGATTAATGGTTTCTTAGTGTACCAAAGACAGAAGCATCCAATGAGAAAAATAAGTTGAGACATCCATCAAGATAAGCTCTTCTACAGTTTTTCTCTCCTCTGCCTCTTTCCTTTGTGGTGCCAGGGATTGAACCCAGAGCCTCACACATGCTAGCCAAGGGCTGTACTATTAAGCCACACCCCCAGCCCTAACCCCTCTTTTTTAATAAACACTGTAACTGACCTTGAGCAGTTAAATAGCTTGTCTAAGATTCTCTACAGTGGGCTAGGCATAGGTTTAGATTAGAAGCTATAATGAAGCACAGTACCTCGCCACTCAGTGGCAGCCCCTACTTGCTCTGGGGCTCAGCATGGAGTAGAACATCTGTGTCTTCCCTCAGTCTTTCTGACCTTTTTTCTCACTTTTTGAACAGTGTTTATCTTATCTTAAGCAGAGTAGTATGTATGGGTACTGTATAGCTCACTAAGTCAGGGAATGAGTGCACTTCTGTTTTGGACAGTGGACATTGTCTCCTTCCTTCGCTTTCCCACTGTTTCTCCCTCCTGTCCCTGCTCATAAGTTACATAGTTCATTTTCCACATTAGTATATTAGTGTATACTGAGTAGCGTGATTGCATTTGTAGAACCATTGATTTTGACTCAGAGGCCACTGTTGTAATTGCTCCCTGTGGACATGCAGTCTGCTTGTCTCAGGAGAAATCTTTTCTTTTTGGTGAATTTTTTGTTGTTATCATAAAGGTGATGTACAGAGTGATTACAGGTACATAAATCAGGTAGTGTGCATTTCTTTTGGACGACATCGCCCCTTCCCTTTGTCTTACTTTTGTGGAGTAAGCTAAAGACAGTTAACTTGGTTACAGCTGTAATGCATCCATCAGCGACAGACTGCATATCCCATAAGATGACACCACCTCCTGTGCCGGTCATCCGGTTACCTGAGGTATTTGCACAGCAGTCACCCTTCATACTGTATGTCCCTATTGTAAGTGGCACACGACAATGTATCATTCCCAAAAGTTAGGATAAAGCAGTTCATTCTTCATGTAGTAAATGTATCCAGGTAATACAAAACCATAGGTCTCTGATGCTGAGGAGGGAAGCCAGGGATGGAAGCTAGGCAATCCATTCTACCGTTGAGTTACACCTGCAGTCCTAGTTCAGCACCACAATGCAACTAAAAGCCTCTGCCTCGCTGCCTCTACCCTCCTGGCATAGCACATGTGCCTACACGTATGTGCCCATACATGCTTGCATGTGTGTACACAGATGAGTTTCTCAGTGACATCATAGTATCTCCATGTGTAGTGTTAAGACTACAGAAGACCAGCAGCTTCCAATGGGGAACACTGGAACCCCCAGCCGAGAGCCATGCCTGGTGACCCATGCATAGGCGGCTGCAAAGAGTCCCAGGGCAGCGTCAGGACATTGGAACCCCACTCTCTGTCCTCAGGAGCCCTCCCTGAACAGCCCACGTGTTCTTGATTCCTAGTGTGTTTATTTGATGTGCTAACTGGCAGTCTTTTACTTTATGTAGTGTGTGCTGCTGGTGGTCATCTTCAGTCGGAAGGCGGTGAAGGCACGTCAGATCATCCTGGAAGGGCGATGATGCCAGAGCAGGAGCTGGGGACAGGCTGGAGGAAGCACTCACGCCTTGGTTGAGTGGAAGTATCAGGTTTCAAGTTTAGCCTTAGCCCAGGGGTGCATATGGATGAGAGGAAGTGGGGGATTGGACTGTGCACTCCTGGGCATGGGACCCTTCTCTATTCCAGTTGCTGTGAGCCCGGAGGCCACACATCTGCGGTAGTCCTCTTACTCAGAGGTGTTGGTGTGTGTCCTGTGAGTGTGGTGGAGGGCTGTGTGTCCTCAGCTGGAGGGCAGGGGCGTGGCTGTGCATGCAGGGGCTACGTGAGGCTCTGCAGGGACCTCTGTGCCCTGCACTCACCTGCTCAGGCTGCAGGCTGCTGAGGTCATCACTGTTTCCTTGACTTCCTGCGCTCGCTGGCTGTGTACGACCTTCTTTTCCTCCAGCCCTGCCAGTGTTTTGGAAGCACCTGTGTTGAGTCCTTTCCTGAGTGGAATACCTAAAGTGCTGTCTGCCTTCCTGAGTGAATGTGGCCGGGAGACTATTCAGATAAGAAATACAGATGGTTTCAGGCGTAGAAGTTGCTGATCACATTAACCAGAGACACACACTGCGTTCACCACATCTCCCATATCAGATTATCGCATGGTCCAAGATGGGAAGTTCAAAAACGTGATGTGGTTGGGAAAGGAGGCTGTCTGTTTATTTGTGCATTTGTTAAATTGCACAATCAAAAATACTCAAATCTAGCATTCCTTCCAATATTGGAAACTTTAAAACTTGTCCTCATGCTAAATTAAGGTGATAATCATGCAGTTAAATGCTCTAAAGACACTAAGAGACAGTATCCATGACTCTCAAAGAAATAAGTAAACGAGTTTTTTGTTTTTTGCCAGTCCTGGGGCATGAACTCTGGGTCTGGGCACTGTTCCTGAGCTGCTTCATGCATGCTAGGCAAACACTCTACCACTAAGCCACCTTCCCAGCCGAGTCTTAAACTATTTTAGCTGAAAATATAAAAATTGTATATGCCACGACTGTGTAAAAAAATAGCTAAAAATAGGTTTTTGTTTTGTGCTGGGACTGGGGCTTGAACTCTGGGTCTAGGTACTGCCTTAGCTGTTTTGGTCAAGGCTAACAGTTTTCCGCTTCTGGCTTTTTGATGGTTAATTGGAGATAAAGTCTCAAAAGACTTTCCTGCCTGGGCTGACTACAAGTTGTGGTTTTTATATCTCAGCCTTCTGAGTAGCTAGGATTACAGGTAGGAACCACCAGTGCCCTGACTGTGTTTTATAAAATGCACTGATGTGTAGGAACTCACACACGAAATGCTTGCCAGAGCCAGACTGGTGACAGAAACATTTGTGGCCTTGTATGCGTCTGTATAGTATACAGAGCTCAAAACTCAGAGCAAGGTCAGTTGTAGACTGTTGATATGTTCCCGATTTGTCAGGAGGGTGTGATGCAGAAGGATGCCAGTGGTAGGGCATCTGGTAGTGGACCAGAGGGGATGGCAAGAAATCCATGGTAGGTTCCACCTTGTTTTAAACTTGATAGATATGGCTGAGCCTCGCTTCCTGGTCATCTTTAAAGAATTAAAACATTGGAGGTTGTCACTTTGTCATGTGTTGCTGTGCACCAGAACTTCCTTATTTGGAAATGGTTTGACTCCTGGTTTTCTCACTGTGCAGTAGCAGAGACATTTTAATGCAGTGGCTAGCTCAGGACCCACGAGACAGTCCTGACACAGCTCATTTCTGAGGTGAACCTCTTCTTTGGGTTCTGTCTGTCCTGTGTACCTGCAGCTCACTCATACTTCTACCCAAGAACCTGCATTTCCTGCCGTTGCCATGGTTGCAACTTGGTGCATCCCATTCTCTGCATTCCACCTCTTTACCAGTCCTGTTATGTCTCTCTGATATCCTAACTTCATTTTGCCTTAGACGGACCATTCCTTCAACACACCGATTCCATGGTTTCCCAGCTGCTCACTAACCTTTTTGCACAAAGGCTCCAATCTGTGTTGCGCTTTGCATGGTTTCTGTTACAGGGTTAACTGTTCTCTGAAAATACTTATTTTTTCCTGTGGATCAAAACTGGGTTTGTTTTAGTGATCTCAAATATCTTCTGGATATTGAGAGCAGCAAATCAATTCAAACACAGTTCAAGAAAATAATCCACATGTCACATGCATCTTGTTTTTGTTTTTTCCTCCATATTCACCCTCTATTACCTTCCCTTGCAACCCCCCGTCTCCTGCTGGTTCCCTTCCAAAAT
>NW_012267240.1:1536768-1548138 GCF_000151885.1 Dipodomys ordii | reverse complement strand
CGATCCTCAGATCTCAGCCTCCTGAGTAGCTAGGATTATAGGCGTGAGCCACCAGCACCCGGCTATCAATTTTTTTTTTTTTAAGAAAAGAACGGTATTTGTCAGTGGCCACTATGCCATTCATTGGGTCTTTACAACTTACATTAAAAAAAAATGTTGGACTAGCCTCTCCCATCACCCCCCTCTCTGGCCTGGTTACTGTAGGCTCTGCGTTGTTTTGAGATCCCATGGGGGTGCGGGGGACGGGACATGTGGTGGTGCAGGGTTGGTGTTTCTGGATCTGACCTATTTCTCTCAGCAGAACATACCACCAGCCTGTCTGTCCTTCCTCAGTATAAACAGAAACAGGGGAAGGGAGGGTTATTTTGGTAGTGCTGGGATTTGAAAGCAGGGCTTTGTGCTTGCTAAGCGGGTGCTCTCTCACTGAAAGCTATACCCCAGCCTGACAATTTAGAAGCACTGGCTCAGTGTGAGAACTTGGGCCTTGCAAGTGTGGTTTTCTCTGCCAGGATTATAGCAGCCTAGTTCCAGCCACACAGGTGGTCACAATTCCGTCCTGAGCTGGTGAGGAGGCCTCTGTGGGGTTATGGGGGCGTGGGGGACTGTGGGCACTGGCTTGACTCAAGGAAATAGTGATTGTTTGGCTGGTTGAGTGAAGCTCTGGTGAGAGGCGGCAGCCTGTTGTCCAAGGAGCATGCCAGGCATGCGGTCTTGGTGAGCACATCTCAGCAATAGAAAAGGCCCAGTCCAGAAGGGAGCTACCACAGGTCTCCCTGCCCTGCATTGAGGTTTGTTGTGTGGCAGAGATTTGGTGTGGGGGTTGCACAGGTAACAGTGTCTTCTCCATGTAGAAGGAAATTATAGATCCTTTGCCCCTGAGAATGACGAGAATGGATGCCATAATGACTGAATTTAATGTGACAGATGGACCTCAAGGGAGAATCCTAGGAGGAGACAAAGAACTGGACAGAGAAAGTTCTAGGTGACCTGCGATACATAAGATCAAGGCAGTGGGTGCCATATTCACTCTCAGACAGGATCACCCAAAAATTGGCCAGGTATTTATGAAAGACCTTTTCATAGACAAAGCTGGAGGGACAAAAGATTTAGGATGTCCTATAGTGTCTTTAGCCACATCTTGAAACTTCTGGGTAAGGAAGGTTCTAGAATGTACTATAATAAGTATGTTCACTCAAACATGGATTCATTTATTCAGCTAGACTTCATCTAGATATATTCTATTTCTCCCCTTTCCTCTACCCTGCACCTCTGCAAAGTGCATCCTTCTGCCTAAGGTTTTGAACTAGTGACTGACAGTGCTCTCAGGGCAGAGGGACACTTCCTGCTGACTCGTTTGCTTGCTACTGTGAGGTTCAAATGGAAGTTGAGGGTGTTACGGAACTGGGATGTGCCATGCCTATCGTTGTATTTGTCCTTTTGCTGTCCCCCCTCCCCTGGACATCAGAGAGGGAAAAATGTAGCTGTATTTTTCTCTTAGATCCCCAAGGCCATGCATTATGTAGCCAGAAAGAATTCGGGCTATAACAGGGAATGAAGTAGCATGGTTGGTGCGGGATGTTGCACACCTGGGCCGACAGCCTTGTAGAGTTTCCATGGGGCTCTCCATGGGAGATCTTCACAGAAGCATTTTCTCATGTGTTGTAAGGAGTAGTGCCAGAGCAGGTGCCCACACCCTGAGCCACAGCACTGGCCACGCACAGGCCACGGCAGGATGAGTCTGCCACCTCCACCATGTCTGGCTGAGTCACAGCAATGACATAAATCTCTCAAGTACTCGAATGGATGACCAGCAAACTTGGACATCTGGTTTTTATCTTAAATGTGTTTCTTTGTCTTGTCACTGTGGAAAAAAGTCCCGGAAAAGTCTTGAAAGCTAATTAGCTCCAAACTTACCTTAGGAAAGCTGGGCCAAAGAGTTTTGATGACAAATGTCCTTTGTTCCAGTTGCCAAGTTGGTCTTTGGCCCTCCATTTAATTTGAGCGATTATTTATTTGCACATTGGTCCTTTGTTTTCTTGAAAACAGAAATCTCACCCAGAACAAGCACCTGGCTTCTGATGCCCATTTGCAAAGCATATGCCCCATCATTGCTGCACTGACAACCTCTCTCATTGTGCTATATACTTTTCCTTTATTTTAAATACTGGCCACTGAATTCTAGGGTTTTTCAGAAAAAATATGCTATGATAATGTGTATTATATTTTCTTCCAAGTCAAGACGTTTTCTTCAAAAATTCTAATTTCCTGCCCATACATATTCTTCCTTCCTTTCTTCCTTCTTTCCTTCTTCCTTCCTTCCTTCCTGCCTTCCTTCCTTTCTCTTTCTTTCTTCCTTTCTTCCTTCCTTCCTTTCTTTGTTTCTTTCTTTCTTCCTTTTCGTCTTGGGGCTGGAAATCTAGGCCTAGGCACTGTCCCTGAGCTCCTTTTATTTAAGGCTAATACTCTACCACTTGAGCCACAGCACCACTTCTGGCTTTTTCTGTGATTAATAAGAGATAAGAGTCTCATGGGTTCTCCTGCCTGGGCTGGCTTTGAACCGTGATCCTTAGATCTCATCTTCTTAAGTAGCTGGGATGACAGGCGTGAGCCCCTGGCGCCCAGTTTCCATTTACATATTCTTAAGGCACATACACACATTTCTGTACTTTATTTTTTAAATCTTTAAGACTATATTATGGTTCAGGTAGGAATGAAAAGTCACTAATGTCACATTGTCAGTGCATGTGAATTATGTTGGAAAACCATAATTTAGCTCCATTCTTCCCCATCCTCACAAACCTTCCCATGGGCTTCATTTTCTTGAGGGTCAAGGCATTGCCAGCAGCCCATGCCTGGCTGTGATTCTCCCCACCCAGGAGGCTGAGATCAGGGGATTGTTGTTTATAGTCAGCCAGGGCAGAAAAGTCTGTGAGGCTCTATCCCTACTTAACTACTGAAATACGAGACTGGAGGCATGGTGTAGTTGGTACAACACCAGCTGTGAGAAAGGAAGCCAAGGAATAGCAAGAGACCACAAAGTTCAAGCTCTAGTACCAACAAGAAATAAGTAAGTAGAAAGTCAATAGTCAAATAAGGACTGGAGTCATGGCTCAATTGGTAGAGTACCTAGCTTGCAAGCATGAGGTCCTGTGTTCAAACCCACATACTACCTTCCCCTAAAAAAGAGCCAAGAGAAAAGTAAGAGTTTGTATGTACACATACAGACATCTGTAATATATAACACTTAAACACATCCAGGCACAAATACACATCTATTTGAAAGTGCGCATAGTGCATCCAGTAGCTGTGTGGAGAAATCCCCTGGGGCGTACACACCGGGCATCTGCACTTTAGTGACAGGCTTTTCTGGGGAAATGGAGCTGCAAGGGCTTGGGATGGGAGGGGTCTAAGCAGGTCCAGACTGTTGACTCCCTGCATCTCGCAGGAAGGGCGGGGAGGACGGAGGGCCAGGGGTGGTGCGTGAGTCAGTCAGGCAACCGTCCGGCTCACTTGACCTCTGGTGCCCTGGGTTGTCAGGGAGGTCCTGGGCTACAGGCCCTGGACTCTGCCCAACGAAGCTCAGTTTCCTTGCCAAAAGCCATGTCAATAACAACCAGCCCAGCTCACCGCTTCATCTTATTTTTAATTTTTTTAAAATCTTTGTAGTGCTGAGGATAAACAGATTTTGCATGTGCTAAACAAATGCTCTGCCACCAGTCCCTTCCCCCGGTTCAGTGTGTGAGTTTGCATGTCACTCATTCTCCAATGGCAATGTTGGGGCAGGCAGGTCGCTTTATTCTGTACAGTTAATATATTCTAATAAAAAATGGAATAGTGTCCAGGCCTCTCTCAGCGGTGCATATAGCCGGGCCCAGGAAAGCAGATGAGGGGCAGGACGGGTGTCCATCACCTTGTGGCTGGACAGGGCCAGGACCACACAGTGCTTTGTTGACTGTCACCTGGAATTGGTCTCAGCACCGCCACGCCATGGTGTGCACTGTGACGTCTGCTGATGTTACCAGTGTGTGTGGCAGCTGCCTCCTCGGGGAACACTGGCTCCCAAGTGGATTATCACTGTCATGTATGAATTCAAGGTTATTTCTGCTTGCTGTGCAGTCATACCAATGTGAAACAGCCCCCAGCAATGCCACCCACAACATTTACACTTTGCTCCACTTTTTTTTTTTTTTGTCAGTCGTAGGGCTTGAACTCTGGGCCTGGGCGCTGTCCCTCAGCTCTTCAACTCAAGGCTAGTGCTCTACCACTTGAGCCACAGCACCACTTCTGATTTTCAGGTGGTTAATTGGAGACAAGTCTCATGGACTTTCCTGCGTGGGTTGGCTTTGAACATGATCCTCAGATCTCAGCCTCCTCAGTTGCTAGAATTACAGGTGTGAGCCACCGGTGCCTGGCTTTGCTTCACATTTTGAGTCTATAATAAAATGTCCATGAATGTGTATAAATAAAACACACATAAACATGTTTCTTTCTTCTTGACTTTGGCAGTGCTGGGGTTTGAACTCAGGGCCTTGTGCTCATGCTGCTTGCTTGCTCAGCGGGCACTCTACCATTTGAACCATGCCTGCAGTTGTGCTTCATTGAAGGTTATTTTTGGAGATAGAGTCTCAAGAGTTTTCTGCCCAAACTGGCTTTGAACTGTGATTTTCTGGATCTCAGCTTCCTGAGTAGCCAGGATTACAGGTGTGAGTCGCTGACACCAGACATAACTATCCTTCTTTAGTAAGAGGAGGAAGTTGTTTCCCTCAGAAGGGTCTGGGGCGGTGTGCTCACCCCTCCCCTGCCCCATGGGTGAAAGATTCCAGGGGGAATCCCTGACGGGACAGCTCTGATCCACACTGATGCCCAGCATGTCCAGCCTGTTTTTTCCTGGGCTGGATGGGGCCTGAGTGGCCATGTCCTTTGTCCTGGGGGGATGGGGTGTGGGTGTGGGGGTCAGAGCCTGAAGCCCCTTCACTGCTGACCACCTGCCGGGGCAGTCAGACCACCTGGCAGGGCAGTGTGGCCGGTGTGGCGGGTGTAGGGGCAGACCCAGCCAGAGGGGGAGGCCCTGGGCTCGGGTCTGTGTGGCTTTCGGTCATCTTGTGCCATCTGGTGGCTACTTCAGAGAAGCTCTGGCTCCCTTCATTTTAGAAGGATTCATGCAAACATCTACATGCATTGATTCTTCTTTAAATATTAAGAGAAAAATAACACAATATCACAAGCAAAGTCATTGTCACAAGAACCGCGGCCCGGAGGTGCTTAAGGATGGGTCTTGGACCAGTTTCTTCAATTTTCTGTCCCATTTGAATTTTTATTGTCACATGTTTGTGATAGTCTTACTATATGTTTTAAGGCTGAAAAGTTGTGTTTTTTTTAAAGAAATATAAACAGAGCTGGGCACCAGTGGCTCACGCCTGTCATCCTAGCTACTCAGGAGGCTAAAGTCTGAGGATTGTGGTTCAAAGCCAGCCCAGGCAGGAAAGACCGTGAGACTCTTATCTCCAATTAACCACCAGAAAACTGAAGTGGAGCTGTGGGTCAAGTGGTAAGCACTTGCCTTAAGCTGAAGAGGCACTTCCTCCAACTTTGACAAGTCAGATTGTTTATATTTCCCACATTCTTTTCACTCATTTGTCAATGTGAACACACACACACACACACACACACACACACACACACACACGCAGTGTGCCTATACTGGGGCTTGAACTCCTTGTAACTGCATCCTTGATGTTAGCCCAGTGATCTCAGCTCCAGACTTTAGAGTGAGGAGCGGGGATGGCTTCAAGTCTCCGGGTTTGTAGTGTCTTTTCTGGTAGCAACAGGAAGCTGAGGTTTCCCTGCTTCCCTCATGCGCTCGATGATGTCTGAGCAGTTTGCTAACATTTCCCCCTTCCTTTCCCATCTCCCCCTCCTCGCCCCTTCTGTGCCCTCTCTCGTCCCGTGCCATGCTTTGCCACCTCTGCCTGGAAATGCCCCTGGCCCGGGGAGGGCCATGTACTGCCCTGGGCTGCTGCTTTGTGATGACGGTCCCCACAGAAGAGAAGAATCAAAGGCAGAGGCCCAGCCTCCCCTCCTCAGCTCTGGGTCACAGGTCACAGGCCACAGGTCACAGGTGGAGGCCCTGCCTCCCTCCTTGGCATGGGGTCTGCTGGTGCAGCAGTTTCTGGTGCAGCACGGCACATGAGGTCTCTGTCAGGATGAGGTTATTGTGACCCATGTCCCCTCAGCTGCTCACGTCCTCTAAGCACAAGGCATTTTGAGTTGTTCTTATCGCTGGTAGAGTATCTACCATCTTGTGTCCCATAGCTTGTCTTCAAGTGTGTGTGTGTGTGTGTGTGTGTGTGTGTGTGTGTAAGTGTAAAACAAACAGACCTGCACTTGATCAGTCTCTCTGGAAAAAGATGTAAAGACCCAGCTAAAAAGGAGAGACAGATGGAATTCTGAGAGAAAAAAATGGCAAATATTAGAATTAATCTCATTCAAGGACCATGGCAACTTTTCACTGGTGGATAAATAAAATACGACAATCAATGTTGGCTAAGAGACTCCAAAAGCAGGAACCTGGTCTTATGATTTTATTTAGCATTTCTCTGTGTGTGATTATATAGATGTGTGTGTGTGTACATACACACAATTTGAAAGCAAGAGTAGGCTACTGATTTCTGGGCCCCTCTTTTCCTTTTCTCACACTGGGGTGTGTGCTTTCCACCCACTCCTCCTGCCTTGGGAGGCTGGTGGATAGGGCCTCATAAGGCAGCTCCCTCAGTTTGGGTTGGGGGTTTACACCAACCTGCTGATGGCTAGGAGGCTTTTTTGTGTTGCCTGGCATCTTACTCTCACTCTCCAGCCTTGCCTTCACTCCCACGTTTCCTGCTGCATAATTCTTTATTTGGTGGAGAAGAGAAGTTGGACCTGAGCTCCGGATGTTAACAGGGCCTTGAGTGCGGGCCCGTGGTGGGATGAGCCGGAGCCTGTTCTCAGGATGATGACCAGTTGAGGCTTTCTCCTCTCTCTCCCCACCCCGCCGTCCTCCCACGCCATTTGGGGAGGGGAGGAGCAGGTGGCACACCTCCCACTCACCGCTGGTCACTTCTCGCTTGTCTTGACCAGGTGATTTTCTCTCCCCCAGGTAATAGATCAATTCTGTGTGATTGTCAGAGGAAACAGACACCATTGGTCAGACACAGCTGATCATCAGGAGGCTCCCATGGAAATCAAATGGACTCCCGCCCACTTTCACTTCCCCTGGGGACCCAGGATGCCCGGCAAAGTAATTTTATTCAGACACTAATGTCGCACTGAGTTTCTTCTCCTCCTCTTCTTCCCTCTTGAGACAGGGTCTCACTATGCAGTCCAAGTTGACTCCCAGCTCTACATCCTCTGCCTCCTGAGTGCTGGTATTATAGGTATGTGTTGGACTGGGAAGGTGGCTCATGGTGGAATGCTTGCCTCACATGCATGAGGTCCTTGGTTCGATTCTGAAAGACCCCCGACTTCGGGTGTCCCCCAAATCAGGACCTCCCTGCCCCAAGCACCAGTCAGACGACACCAGATGCAAAGGCAAGAGGATTTTATTTGGGCATGCCCAGGTTCCCAGGTGCACGTGACCTCGAGATCCGCAAGGTTCGGGTCAGTGTCTGGGAACCCCGAGCAGTCCCGGGGATGGTCCTTTTATGGGACCCCTCTGTCCGTTACAGGAGTGCCCGCGCTTTTTCAGCCAGTAAATTTAAAGTGTTACAACCTGGTCTGCACGCAGGCAGCCAATCCTTTTAAAACAAATCATATGTTTTGTCCAATCACTGTTCGAGGGGGTCCCTTGGTGTACATGCCGAGTTGTGTGCCTCCGGCCCTTGGTATGAGGAAGTGACCTTTGTCCGAGTCAGCGCCTGTCGTTCGCTCACACCAGGGGGCTGGCCGCAGGGGGGATTAGTTAGTAGGGTGTGGGCTTATTAATTAACTGGTGAGGTTAGTTATCAAAAGAGGAGTGTGGTAATATAATTTTCTTAGCAAAGCATGTTACAGAAGCCAGAAATAGCTTGGTTAAATACAAAACTTTGTTCCCCCCAAATAAAGAGGCTCAGGGCCTGGTTGGTTAGGGAGGGGGTCTTTCATATTCCTCAGCACCACATAAGCAGAAAAAATCCAGAAGTGGCACAGTGGCTCAAGTGGTAGGATGTTAGCCTTGAGCTGAAGAGCTGAGGGACAGCACCCCAGGCCCAGAGTTCAGGCCCCATGACTGACAAAAAAAAAAAAGATTTATAGGTGTGTGCTACTACACTAGCTTCAAGTTTCTCTCAGAGCTGTTGCCTTTACTACTGCTGTGGCTCTGATGTCACTCCCACCTCCTGCCAGCCCGCTCGCGACATCCTCTGCAGGCTGGGAGAAGGAACAGGAGCTCATACCATCAGGGCATCCGAGCTCCACAACCTCCACACACGAAGGTTATCAGAAGTAGCTTTCTCTGTAGGACACAAGGTCAGAGAAGTGACACTTGAGTGAGCCGAAGGTGGAGTTAGACTCACTGCAGAACGGTCTGGACTAGGCTGTTCTCTCTAATGAGAGTCTTGTCACACCAGGCTGCCCAGGGTTCTTTTCCAGTGAGGAGCTGACCCTCCAGCCCTTAGCCCAAGCATGACTTCCTGCACCTGCTGGTCGCACCTGCTGGCTAACGTGTTTCCATCGTACAGACCCTCACTGAAGCTTGGCAACCCTGTTCCCCAGCACGCGGTGCGCACGGCCTTGGTGCCCGCCACGTTTCCTCTTGGTTGGTTTCTGGCCAGGCGCGTGACCTCACAGTCCAGGCTGGCGTCTGGCTGTGATATCTAAGAGCAAACGGGGCCCGGGGAGTCGCCTGCCGCTGGCTCCCTGCCTGCTTCGACAGATGGCCCCGATCCAAGGCTTTGTGTGCTAGCCATCCAATGGTAGTGACTGCCGGAGACACCAGCATCTTGTTTGAATAATTTAGCAGCCATAAAACAGGCAGCTCTGGGTATAAAGCTTTCAAAAAGAGCTTGGTGGAGAGATGGATACTTTCCACATGACAGGAATAGATGGATGTAACTGGAGCTCACTTCTGATCCTCAGGCGACAAAGTGTCCCCAGAGACTTTACTCTTAACTGTCAGATTTATTGCTTTGTTCAAAATTCCACCATGAAGAGTCACTACAAAGGGGAAAAGAGGCAAGAATCCTCTGTAATTAGTGTATACTGTTTGAATGTAAATGAGCACTTGAAAACAGTTTGCTCTCTTAAATATCCTAAGTGCTCCCTGCTGTAATTTTCCTGAAGCATTAATCTGTGTATGTGAACTCCTCCAACTCACCCAACTCCACTGAAGCTAGGACAGAGAGAATAACTTTGGTCCTGCCCCCTTTGGTGTGGCCCAGCCCTGACATCAACTCCAGAAACTGGTGGTGCTCCAATCACTCGGGTAGAACTGAGCTGCTGGATGTGACTGTGGCTTCTTCAGCTATGGAGGCCACATTTACTGCCTCCCTGGGACTTGAGACCAGAAAAGCTTTACAGGGGAGCCCTTGTGCAGAGATGAAGGGACTGTCGTGGTGTGCCATGTTTCCTCCTGTCCCAGACCCAGCGTGAGCGTGTGCACAATGGCCGTGGTGGGGCGGGTCAGACACGGGCCGGCCAGCAGGGGATCACTGACTTCCGGACCCAGGAAAGCCTTTGGCCCTTAACTTCCGCACCGCTTCTGATGCTGGAGTGGACAAAATACTGAATTCTCCCTTGTTTTCTAGCGGGAGCAGGCAGCAGGCTGTGTGCAGCGTTGTAATCCTCTCGGTTTAAGGTCAGGCATTCGGAGTGGCACCAGCCTTTGATGTGGGCTTACGTTCTGAGTATTATGAAAATCAAGTATCAAGGAGGGACTTGGTTGAAAGACGGTCTAGGCTTGGGGGAAGTGCTTAGCTTGAAATGCTGACAATTCAGGATCATTTAAAAAAATAAATATGTCTTCAAGTTGGCATGCAAAGTGGGGTATTAAGAAAGCCGGGAAAAGGAGCCTATGCATAAATGGTGGCATTAGGAAGGTAACTGAGCCCTGCAGAGGCTCATGAGAAAGGAGCTTTGGTTAGGGTGGAGGCAGGCATGCACAGCTCTTGACTGCAAAAACCAAGGGGCAGAAACCTAAGTGGTTGAGTTGTTTCTAGATAACAGCTACAGAGAGGGCTCCTTCAAGTCCATCCGTATTTCATTAGGGCAGAAGTTAGAACGTCCATTTGAGATGCCTACTTGTAGCTAGCAGCACTCTGGGAGCAGGGGGACGGGGGTAGGAGGGGGGACTCAGATAATGATCAGAGTTTTGAGTAGCAGTTCACATCAAGGAGAGAAGGTTATGGTTTATGAGAATGGGTAGGGTAGGGGGCGGGGCTGCTCGCCTGTCAGAGCACACCACCCACGTGGGGAGGGCCATCACCTACAAGAGAGACAGCCAGAGTCAGTGGTGTAGCCTCTCAGATCCTCATCCACTGGACAGAAGCTGCCTGGGGACACGTTGGGGACCTGTTGTGGGACCGCAGGCCCAGGGCCCTGGGGATCCTACGCACGGAGCACCTGAGCTTCCTGACTGCAGAGAAAAGCTTTGTCCTCAAAATGCTGTGGCCTTCACTGGTCTCAGAATTGGTGACATGCGTAATACAGAGAGGGAAGGCCTTCTCTGTTCTTTCAGGAGCTACAGCCTCGTGCGTGCGCAGCTTGGGGAACAGCAGGAGAAAACCTAACACGCACGCTTGTTCATTTGTAATACCGCAGGCCTGGGGTCTCAAGGGAAAAAAAAAAAGAAAATACTCAAATGCCATGAGATCTGGGAGTCCCTGAACCTCCTCCTAGGGCGGGGGACCCCAGCCACTGCCAAGACACCGTCGACACAGGGTGAGCAGGCTCTTGAAGAATGTGCAGGAGCTCAGGGCCCTGCAGCAGAGCGCGTGCCGGTGTGGCGTTCATGTCCAGCCCTCCACTGGGCTGGTGCAGCTACCAAGAGGGTGCTGACTCCACCACCACCCAGGCCCTTTTGGTTCCTCTGTCTGTAGGCAGCAGAGGGAATCCAGAGAAAGCTGTTCCACGTTTTCTCTTTATCAAGTGTTTCCAGCTCAAAATAATCAGTGTAGAAGGGGTGTATTTGGGGCTAGGGTATTTTGGTTTCTTTCAGTGGCTCTGTGCCTGCAGAGATATAGAACAGTTAAGCTCATCTTCTTATTTATCCTCCTGCAGTTCTATGGGCTGGAGTATCATTTTACCCACAGGGTAATGGAAGCAACAGAGAGGCAGTCTCCTATCTCAGAGTCTCAGAGGCAGCAAGCTAAATCCTAAGCTTCAGTGATCAATCTCTAGAACCGTAACCTTTACCAGCAC
>NW_012267240.1:1535584-1536718 GCF_000151885.1 Dipodomys ordii | reverse complement strand
GGGCCTGGGCACTGTCCCTCAGCTCTTCAGCTCAAGGCTAGCGCTCTACCACTTGAGCCACAGCGCCACTTCCGGCTTTTTTTTTCTTTTGCTTATGTGGTGCTGAGGAATCGAACCCAGGGCCTCATGCATGCAAGGCAAGCGCTCTACCACTGAGCCACCTTCCCAGCCCCACTTTACTGTCTTTTTAAAAATCTAGATTCTGCATCTGAGAGAAAATACCTGATTTGTCTCTGAGTCTGGCTTATTCTGTTTAGCATCATCATCATGAGATTGTTTCATGATATAATTTTTGTTCTTTTTGTGGGAAGGGGGAATGTCAGTAACTAGAGCCTGAACTCAGGGTCTGGGTGCTGTCCCTTAACTTTCCCCCTCAAAGATCCACTTGTGGCTTTTTGGTGGTTGGACTTCCCTGTCCAGGCTGGCTTTGACCTGTGATTCTCCGATTTCAGCCTCCTGGGTAGCAAGGATTACAGGCGCCTGTAAGAGGCCAATAGGTTTCGTCTTTATGGCTCTATTGTGTACATAGATCATATTTTCTTTATTCATTGATGGGTGCCTAGGCTGGCACCATAGCTTGGTTATTGTGAATAATGCCACTGTAAATATGTGTGTAGGTAACACACTGCGTGCTGACTTACATTCTTCCAGGCATTTGCCTGGGGCATGTATGTGTGTGGGAATACCATGATCCATGGTAGATCTATTTTTAGTTTTTTGGAATCTGGGAATAATAGGTCAAGGGTAGAGTGCTTGCCTAATGTTTGTAAGACTCTAGGTTTGGTCATTAGCACTGAAAATAAAAAAGATGTACTATTTTTAGTTTAGTTTTGAGGAACCTCCGTGCTGTTTCCCCATGGTAGCTAGTGTAATTTACATTTCCACCACCCAAATTCAAGAGCATCCCTTCCCCGATTTTTATTAGTATTTCTTGTGTGTATATGCACACATGTGTGCACCAGTCCTGGGGCTTGAACTTAGAGCCTGGGCACTGTCTGAACTTTTTTGCTCAAAGCTAGCTAGTATTCTACCACCACTGGAACCACAGCGTTCCAGGAAAGTGTTCCTGCCGGGACGCAGAGCTCCCATAGAGATGGCCGCCTGGGGACCTGGTGTTGGACACTTAGGGCAGCA
>NW_012267240.1:1534364-1534921 GCF_000151885.1 Dipodomys ordii | reverse complement strand
TGACCCTCCTACACTTTCCTCCTCCCCCCCATCTCCCCCTCCTCACTCTTCCCTCTCCCCCCACCACAGGGACTGCGTGCCGTGCCACACGTGCTCAGACACACCCAGTACGTGCACAAGGATAAAAGCCCTCCGTGATTACTTTTCAGGATGCAAAGAAAGCCACACCCGATCCATCTGCTCCTGGCTGCCCGGACCCAGTCACAGGTGAGACTTCCTTCGAATTCATCAGAATTCATCTCACATGGTCAGGGCCGGTGTCCCAGGTTCAAAGCCTGGCCGGGGGCCAGCTCAGAGCCCAGCCAGCGTCTGCAGGCCTCTGCCCCCCCACCCCCCCCACGATCCTCGGGGCACCATCGCGGCTGCTTGTGAGGCAGGCGGAGAGGAGCCTCGCCATGGCACCGAGCCTTGCTCCAGTGCTCCAGATGTTGAATCGTAGACCGCATTTAAAAGCCCCGAGAAGAACCACAGCGTTCCAGGAAAGTGTTCCTGCCGGGACGCAGAGCTCCCATAGAGATGGCCGCCTGGGGACCTGGTGTTGGACACTTAGGGCAGCA
>NW_012267240.1:1481707-1531154 GCF_000151885.1 Dipodomys ordii | reverse complement strand
CACACACTCACACATGGGAGAGATTTTTAGATAAACTTTTTGTTTTAGAAAAGGGCCAGGCACCGGTGGCTCACGCCTGTAATACTCGCTACTCAGGAGGCTGAGATCTGAGGATCGCTGTTCAAAGCCAGCCCGGGCAGGAAAGTCCATGAAACTCTTATGTCCAATAAACCACCAGAAAACCAGAAGTGGCTCAAGTGGTAGCATGTTAGCCTTGAGCTGAAGAGCTGAGGGACAGTGCCCAGATGCAGAGTTTAAGCCCCCCTCCACCCCAAAAAAGTTGCAAAGGTCGTGTACAAGTTGTCTTTCGCCTACTTCTTCTAATCCTAGGTCTAATCGTGTCCTATTTATTAGAACTCAGAAAAGCACATTGGCACAGTCTTAGCTATAAATTGATTTGGATTTCACCAGTTTCCGCACGGGTGTCCTTTCTTGTTCTGGGGTCTTAGGCTACAAGGTGCAGGCTTGGCCTTTCGCCTTGCATACAAAGTGAGTGGCTGCAGCCCAAGCTCCCCGCAGCCCACAATTCCACTGGGGGGCCGGGGACATGACAGGCATGGGCAGCGGTGTCCTGGCACCTTCCTCGTGCGATCTCTTGCTGTGGGGCCGCTGACTGATCGAAAGCAGAAGTCCTGTTTTGAGTAGAACATGCAAGTCGATCTCCAGGTGTGATTGTTTTGTTTTTGCCAGTCCTGGGGCTTGAACTCAGGGCCTGGGTGCTGTGCCTGTGCTCTTTTTGCGAGGTGAGGCCTGGAGATGGAGGAGTGCTGCCGGAGGGCCCATGGGAGGGGGCTCCTGTAGTCTGACTTCCAGCCTCTCCCTGTCTGCACACAGAGCATGCCTGTTTCAAACATGTCTTGTCTGCAGGGTTGCCAGGTTCAGAATTTGCTTAGTTGTCATTTCCTCCTCTTCTAACCAACACAGGTGGTGTCGCTACGATTATGGCTTTGGAAACTTCCAGAGGAAGCAGGTGAGGATGGGGCTTCTGATAAAGGCGAGTGTACAGAGGACTCCTTCCTAGCACCGCCCGCCCCCATTCCTGTGCTAGAAAGAGTCGTGCACTCAAGTCTCTGGTTGTCTCTGTCAGGTGGACACTGAAGAACCTTTGGTGCATTAGTCCTTTGGATCAGAGATCTGACTTTATTGATTATCCAGAAATTAGCAGAGAACCTGCACAACGATGGCACATCAGCTATCAATCGGCTGCTGGTGGGTGCTATATGTGCTTCTTGGTCACTGGTGGGTGCTATGTCTTCCACTCAGTCGGTTGTCAGAAGCCCTCACGGGACGCGGTGTGTGGAACATGGGGAGCAGGTCGGGGGAGCCAGGCAGAAGCTCTCGGTGACTTGACATCAATAACAGAAGCCCTCATGGCACCAATTTCACACTCATCAGGACCAGAGGTAGAAATGGGATGAGGGCAAGAGATGTCAGGCAGGGTCCAGGGGAATGTTCCAGACCTCCCTCTCCTCCAGCAAGGCTGAAAATACCCAAGAGAGAAAGGGAAAGCCACAACACGGCGCTGGAGACAGTTGAGCTGCTCAGAGGCAGGACAGCAACTGGACGGCAGCACCTGGGCAGGACTGGGCTGGCCCCAGCCTGTCCACACTGTCATGGCGGGGGGGGGTGTCACTGGCTGCAGGTGTGGTTGGAGGACGTGCTGGGCTGTGGCTGGCAGGGAGGAGTCTCAGGCACCGATGACAAGATGGGGGTCTACACGGAGAGTGTTGTCCCTATGATGGGAGTGGCTGTCAGTCGGGGAAGCGGTGCGGGTGAGGCCGTCCTCGGCTCTGTGTGTGTGTGTGTGTGGGGGGGCAAACAGATGGGGTAGGGCACAGAACTGTCAGATGTGAGTGTGCATGTCTGCAGGATACAGAATCAAGTGGTGTCGATTTGTGGGGTTTGGGGAGAGTACACCCCAGGATTGCTGAGCTGCTCCTTCCAGCTCACGGGTAGCTCTGTTCAGCCCTGCTCTGAGCCTTGTGCCTTTGCTCTTGGCAGGAAGACTGTCCCATCTGAGCCAGGCAGGACAGCACAGGGATGTCCCTTCAGGCCCTGGTCACAAACTCAGCTCCTGCCTGTCAGAGCACAGGAAGGAATCCCCGGGCCGCTTCCCCCGCACCATGGGCATCCCCAGCTCCACCCAGGGCTGGTCTCCAGGCAGAAGATCTCTGTGGAACCTAAGCAGCTCTAGGCTGGCGATATGGGGGTCAGGTCCCTTCCTGCCAGCAGGTTTCGGGAGCAGCCATACTGTGATCCTCACGGATTGGGAGTCAGAGCCCGGCCAAGCCAGGCAGAGCCGGGGTGGAGTGGCTCTGCCCCTTGTCCCCTTTGGCTGGGCCTCTCTGCCTCTCAGAGCATGCCAGTCCCGTGTCGCTGCAAGTTTTCATTAGATGCAAGATTTAATTAAATGCCTAGGCAGTTTATAAAAACAAATTAGCTGTCCAATAATGCATCATCAAGCACGAGAGCATCATGCCCCATGCCGCTGCCGTAACAGAGGAAGCAGGCCAGGTTTGCAAATAAGAGCCTTAATGGGGAGATTAAAGGTACTTGGAAATTGCACTTGAACCTCTCTGCATAGAAGTGAAAGGTCACAAAACATCAGAGGCTTCTGGAGAAGTTAGCAGTGTAGTGGCGAGGCTTTCTGCCTGCCCTCCCTCCGTCTTGTGACCCCGTGGTCCCCTCTTGCTCCTGTGCGTTTCCCTGCTTTCCTTCTGCTCTGAAAACCAAGGTGACTAAACTGTAATCCCAGCACAGGGGAGGCCGAGGCAGGAGGATCAAGAGCTTGAGGCTCCATAGAGAGACACTGAACAAAAACAAGTGAACAAAACAAACCCTATAATAACCAATTGGGATCTTCTCCAAAGCCAGGCTGGGTTCAACTTCATTTTCTCAATGTAGAATGAAGTGTCAGAGAGCATGAGGAAGGGGGAGGGAGGAAAGGAGAGAGAGAGAGAGAGAGAGAGGGTCATGAAACTTATTAGGTTACAGAGAAGAAGAGTAATTTGTTGTAGGACAGTGTGAAGAGTATTCAAGCCTTCGATGCTTTATTATAATTTGCATGCATCTGTACATTCTGCTTTACCCCATTTCTGAATGCTTTTTCCAAGCTTGAAATAGATCAGAGCATGAGCTAATAAGCTGTTTCTTGCCAAATTGGATGCCACCAAATTGGATGCCACCATCTTCCTTTCTGATGCTCACTGCTGGGCAACTCCACAGAGCACTGAACTTTCTAGTGCTTTCTAGGTCTGTGTGTGCCTAATTCCAGCTTTGCCCCCAGTACCTAGCATGGGCTGGTAGGTTCTCATCTCAGAAAAATGCATGTCCACCATCCAGTGTCACAGCTGGGGTGGGGGTGGGGGCGCACGGCTTTGGGTGAGTTGTCGACATTGGTAGCTCTGTGCTCACCTTTTGGAGAATTAAATGAGTTGTTGGGTAATCACTGCCGAGCAAGTGTTATCCAGTACAGTTACACTCAGCAGATAAACGCGTAGGTGTCCTGGTCTGTACAGGTGTTCTTTAATTCCTGCCTGATGCAATCCGTCTTGAGGGGGTGAGGCGGTAACCGAGACCAGACCGTGGAATTGAGGTTTGGGGTGTCGGGGCCCTAGGGCCTGCAGCCTTCTGCCAGCTTCAGTGCCCAAGGCCCCTTTAACAAGGTATGTATTGAGTTTGGTATGAGAGGGTACATGCAGAGAGCCCAGTGTCAATATCTTTGAGGTCACAGCACCAACATGAGAAGTGATCTTCTATGCAGGTGATGGGGGCTTCCTCATCTTGGGAAGCAGAAGTAAGCAGTAAGGACTTACTTACGGTTGCCTTTGTCTATCCCCAAGCTCCCAGACAGTTTGGGGCTGGATTGACGCACACTTCCGGTGGACTACTGGGTCTCTGTAATGCCAGGAGTGATTGATCATTCTAGGCCGACTCCCAGCAAACAGAGTCAGAGAAGGGCATTCCAGATCCCCTCATCCCTTTTCGGACCTCAGCTGGCCTCCGTCTTCGTGCTTTTCTGTTCTCGTTTGTATGCACACCGCTGCAGCGGTTTGATGCGTGCGGGCCAGAGGCTGCAGGGGCCCCAGTGGGGGCCGCGCTGTTTCCCTTGGATGAGCCATCACTTCTCGCAGGCCGGCGTGCTGGGTGGAATGACCTTTAGGCGTGGATGGCAGGGTGGTGGCACAAGTGACAGTTTGTGCTTGACCTTTATGCCATGTGCAGTCTGTGACTGTCGTGTGACCTTTGTGCGGCACCGTCGTCTGTGGTCACTGATGGACTTCACAGAGTGCAGGCCTGACAGGTGCTCCATGCCTGAGGGGTCCGTCCCCGTCCCGCCACAGACACTCACCAGCCAGCCTCGTCAGCCACGGCGTGGGGCTGCACACGTGGGGTTGTTCTGCCTGTGTCCCAGGTTGTTCTGATGTGTCCCCTGTTGCTCCACTGGTGCCCTGGGTTGTTCTGCCTGTGTCCCAGGGGGTTGTGGCTTGTTGTCTTGGTATCTTCATTGCCACTCATTGTGTTTTCTCATCTTTTCCATTGCTCTGCCTTTCCCTTTCTTCAACCTCTGCTCCTTCTGATCCGTTTCCCCCTTTAGCTGGCTTCCATGCGGGGAGTACAGGTGTGAACGCTGCAGGCTGCTCCTCTGCTCACACCATCCTGGAGATGAGGCCATGGACAAGGAAGGGGCTCCAGTCATGCTGATGGACCCCTGCAGAGCCAGCCGGGCCAGCCGTCCTGTCAGGGGCATTTCTCCCAGCCCGTCCCACGTGGAGCGCATGTTCTCTTCTTGACAGCTGGAACCAATTGATGCAGACCCTCTGTGCAACCCTCAGCTCCCAGCTCACTTCCTATTAGCGAATGAAACCAAACACAGGCATCTGTGCAGAGCCGGTGGGTCCTTCCCTGGCACCCTGGGAAGAGGAGGATCCAGGTGGCACAGCACCTGAGCATGCCCGTGCTGCCCGCTTCTCTCCATCCTCGGTGTGTGGGGTGGCTGCTGTTTGGGTGACTGTGGGCTGGAGAAGAGCACGTGGCAGCCCTGCCATCCTTCTGCTTCACTCCGCGGTCCCCAGATATCTGCCGTGGCACCAAAGGCCGCCATTGTTCTGTTTGAGTCATTGGATTTTTGCAGGGAAGAAGCAGCCGGACACGGCTGTGTTCAGTTGTAATCCCAGGCAGTTGGGAAGCTGAGGCAGGAGGAACAAGAGTCTGAGGCTGTTTGAGCTGCCTTGGGAGACCTAATCTCAATGATGATGACAACTGAACGGGATGGGAGGTGTGCTGTAACGTGTGTCAGTTAAAAGACTGTGAGTGTGGGGGGCCTATGGGGCGGAAGTGGGCTGTCCAGGCAGGCAGCACCGCAAGTGTGAGGGAATCACCCTGTCAGTCTTTCTTGTTGGCTGCTGTGTGGTGTTGTCTGCCTTTAACCTGGTTTTTGAATTGAAGGTCATTCCTCTGTCCCCTGGGTCCTGGGGCTTGAGCTCTGGGCCTGGGCACTGTCCCTGAGCTCCTTTGACTCAAGGCTAGCAGTCTACCATTTTGAACCACAGCACCACTTCCAACTTTTCCTGTGATGATTTGGAGATAAGAGTCTCACGGGCTGGGAAGGTGGCTCAGTGGCAGAGTGCTTGCCTTGCATGCCTGAGGCCCTGGGTTCAATTCCTCAGCACCACATAAGCAAAAAGAAAAAAGCTGGAAGTGGCGCTGTGACTCAAGTGGTAGAGTGCTAGCCTTGAGCTGAAGAGCTGAGGGACAGCGCCCAGGCCCAGAGTTCAGGCCCCACATCCAGCAAAAAAAAAAAAAAAAAGAATCTCAGGTCTTTCCTCCCGGGCTGGCTTTGAGCCGCAATCTTCATATCTCAGCCTTCTGAGTAATAAAGATGACAGGTGTGAGCCACCGTGCCTGGCTAAAGTGACTATTTTATTTTCATTGCTGTGCTTGAACCAAAAGAAAACAGCTTCATTCTATCTAGGGCAAGCTGTATTCGTTCTGGCTGGACTGCTTCCTCACTGGGAGAGCTCAGGCTCGTGGGAAGAATTGAATGCTCTGTGAGTGTTTTGGGCTGGGATGTGGCACTTAGATGCCTTCATGCCACTCAGAGAGTTTAAGCTGTTCGTGTGGCATGTTCTCAGCGAGCCCTATATCACACACTGTGCTTCGCCCTGAGCATGGTGCACGAGCGTCCCACTGCCCTTACACAGAGTTTGCCTCCCAGTTCCTGGAGCAGCCGTTGGGGTGGGTGGGTGCTCACATCATTCTCACGCCCTGAAATCCACTGGAGATGAATGTGCAGAAAAAACTCCCACAAAGCAATTAAGTCTGCACAGATTATAGGTGGCAGTGAGCACCACTGAATGGGTGAGGGCCTGTGGGTTTTGAGTGTGGACAGGCATGTGTGTACATATATGTATGTATAGCAGCAAGCTAATTGCTCATGAAAAATCTATTTCTAGGAACTAATTGGATACTACGGCCAGTTTAATAGTGAAAACTGAGTACAACTGGACGCAGTAATGAATAGCCTTTGAATTCTTTCGTTTGTGTAGTTTCTGAGCAGAGTCCCTGTGTCCGGAGTGTCCCTGTTGAGAGGCTGACCTGCTCATGAGATGGCCCCAGATCTACCACAGGAAGGAAAGGGAAGGCATCATGAAGGAGGGAGTGAGGACGTGGTCTTTTGATGTCCAGGCATGGTGATGTACGCTTGTAATCCCAATTACACAGACAAGATAACTGTGGTCTGAAGCTGGTTTTGGGATAAAGCAGGAGACCCTTTCTGAGCAAAAGGTTGGTGGTGTGACTTCAGTGGTAGAGCACCTGTCCTAGCAATCATGAGGCAGTGAATTCAAATACCAGTGAATTCAGATACCCCTGCTGAACAAAAAATACCCAGGTATTTGCACCAGGCGCTGGTGGCTCATGCTTGTCATCTTAGCTACTTAGGAAGCTGAGATCTGAATATTGTGGTTCAAAGCCGGCCAGGGCAGAAAAGTCCCTGTGAGACTCTTATCTCCAATTAACCACCCAAAAACTGGAAGTGGAACTGTGGCTCAAAGTGGTAGAGCACTGGCCTTGAGCTGAAGAGCTGAGGGACAGCGCCCAGGCCCTGAGTTCAAGCCCCAAGACCAAAAAAAAAGAAAAAAAAGAGCAAGGTACTTTTGTGGATTTCTTTAGGGGCACAGTTCTAAATACTCGAATATCAGCTAAAACTGCTAAAAAATCAAGGAAAAAGTTTCATAAACCAAGTCAAATCAAACCCCAGCCAAAATAACCTTCCATCTGGGATCCATCTTGAGGTGAGCTGCACTCAGAACAGCACTCTGTAGGCTCAGAGCTCTCCCTAGCTCTCCCTAGCTGTGGGCCTCCGTAGCTCAGGATTCTGGGGACTGGGATACTTTGTGTTGTGTCTGCACACAGCCCCTCTTGGTGTTGTTTGCAAGACATACTGACTACATTCTCTCTTTTTTTCTCTCTCATATACATACATAGTCACGAGCACACATGTACATATGCACACACACACAAATACATGCACACATATTGCACATACACACAGAGCTTGCTAGTCATAGGGCACACTGAGGACCTGGGGTGTGTTCCTGGGAATTTACTTTGCTCTCTTGTCCACTCACCATGGGCTGGTGTGCTGGGATGTGAGCAGATGCGTGGACGTGTTGTGCCCAGCAAGTCACACCCAGCAGGTGACTATCAGGAGCAGGTGACAGCCTCGGGCCCACGGGGTGGCACAGTGAAGTTCACGCTTGACTTCTACATTTCCCCGCTCTGCATTTGCTTAACGCTCCTTCCCCAGGCTGCGGGCACAACTGCGTTTCCTCCGGCCCTCCTCCCGCTCACCGAGGCCACTGCCACCGTGGAAGCCAGGCTTACCCTAAGCCGCTTAGCATGAAGAATTTGAGGAAACTAAATCTCCACTTTCATGCAGAAATCAAAGACCAGCGGAGGAGCCAGTAAGTTAAAACTTTCTAGGATAATAAGCTGCTCAAGATTTTGCAGCTGATTTTGTAAGTAGAGAAACGGAGATAAAAATCACTCATAATCATTCTGACTGATTGCCAAAGCTCTCAGTTCTTCTCAATTTTATTTCAACATACTTGGAATCACAAATTACAGATAATATATACACTTAATTTTGCATCCTGTTTCTATCTTGTATTATTACAATATTTCCCCAATGTGATGCTAATTATCCACTGGCTTGCTGTGAAGTACCCCCCCCCCCCCCCCGGGCCTGATGAGGTACTGAGTTCACCTGAACAGAATTCCAGAGAATCAGAGCTGAGGTGCGTGTTCATTTGGCAATACTGAGGATTAAACTCGGGATGCTGCTCTTGCTAAGTAGGCAGGCACTTTACCACTTGAGCCAGGCCTCCAGCCCCTTTGTGCACTGGTTACTTTTGAGGTTGGGTCATGATTTATGTCTGTGCTGCCGTCCTCTAATTTGTGCTTGTGTGTTGGTGTGTGTACACTGCTGTGTCCAGCCACTGGCTGAGATGGAGTCTCAGGGACTCCTTTTGTGCCTGGACTGGTCTTGAACTGTGGTCCCCTGGTGTCTGCCTCCCAGCAACTAGGATTACAGGTGGGAGCCTGTTTGTTTGGACCACTGGTTAGTGGGAGGGGCGAAAAGTGGGGAATTACTGCTGGACTAGCTGGACTGGGCCCAGCACGCTCAGGAACATGGTTCAAGATGTGAATGCCTGAAATGACACTGTCCTGCCAAGGAAAAAGCACAGTGATGAGCTTAGGGTGCAGCGATGAGCATGGGGTACAGTGATGATCTCAGGGTGCACTGATGAGCTCTAGGTGCAGTGATGAGCACAGGGTGCAGTGATGATCTCGGGGTACAGTGATGAGCACAGGGTGCAGTGATGAGCTCAGGATGCAGTGATGATCTCAGGGTGCAGTGATGAGCTCAGGGTGCAGTGATGAGCTCGGGGTGCAGTGATGAGCACAGGGTGCAGTGATGATCTCGGGGTGCAGTGATGAGCTCAGGGTATAGTGATGAGCTCGGGGTGCAGTGATGATATCGGGGTACAGTGATGAGCTCCAGGTGCAGTGATGAGCACAGGGCACAGTGATGAGCTCAGGGTTCAGTGATGATCTCGGGGTGCAGTGATGATCTCGGGGTGCAGTGATGATCTCAGGGTGCAGTGATGATCTCAGGGTGAGTGATGAGCACAGGGTGCAGTGATGATCTCAGGGTATAGTGATGAGCTCAGGGTGCAGTGATGATCTCGGGGTGCAGTGATGATCTTGGGGTGCAGTGATGAGCTCAGGGTGCAGTGATGATCTTGGGGTATAGTGATGAGCTCAGGGTGCAGTGATGATCTCGGGGTGCAGTGATGATCTCAGGGTGCAGTGATGAGCTCAGGGTGCAGTGATGATCTCAGGGTGTAGTGATGAGCTCAGAGTGTAGTGATGAGCGCAGGGTGTAGTGATGAGCTCAGGGTGTAGTGATGAGCTCAGGGTGCAGTGATGAGCTCAGGGTTCAGTGATGATCTTGGGGTATAGTGATGAGCTCAGGGTGCAGTGATGAGCTCAGGGTGCAGTGATGATCTTGGGGTGCAGTGATGAACTCAGGGTGCAGTGATGATCTCGGGGTACAGTGGTGAGCATCTGCTCCTCTCCCTGCTGGCGGAGCCCCGGCCTCTTCTGCTCAGTTCCCCTGACCATGGTGTTCCCTGGAGCCAGGAAAGCAGCGAGGCCGACTGTGCCAGCTGGGGCAGCATTAGGAGAGTCCTGCTCCTTGGGGGCTCACTGAGTGGGGTCTCCTATGGTCCTGGGGGGTCCCCAGTTCCCTTCTTACCACACAGAGAGGACTCTCCCCACAGAGGACTCACCCCACAGAGAGAGAGAGGACTCACCACAGAGAGGACTCACCCCACAGAAAGGACTTGCCTTACAGAGAGGATTCACCCTGCTTCCCTTTCCTGTCCTCATGGCTTCCCCAACTTGACCTCCTATGTCACTCTTATCTCTGGGGTTCTTTCTCACTCTTGAGCTGATGTGGCCATGTCAGTGCGTGGTTTTCTGGCTCTTTTCTGCGCATGCACACACTCCCTGCTTCTGTGGTGATAGAGCGGCTTGGTGCAGAGCTGGCGGCTGGGCCGGGTGCGTGGCTTCACAGTGGACATTCCCATCTTTCCACGTTGTCCCTATTCAACCCATCTTGGCTCCTCTCCAGCCTGTGTGACCACACCCCCTCCTCTGTGTCCTGTAGAAGTGGAATCATGCAGGGATGGCCTTATTCCCGATGACACAAGGCTCATCCATGTGTGTAGTTTGTGTCAGGACTTGCTTCCTTTTGATGAGTGACATTTTATGTCAGTGGACTGTGTTTGGGGGCAGGAGAGGTGGCAGAAATCCCTCTCTTCATGGTCCTGGTGCTTGAGGTGGGAGAGGCCCTGGCCCAGGCTGGGCTCAGGTCCTGTGCTGGCAGAGTACTGAGGCAAGTGTAGGGGTGTCTGGCCAGCACCCCAGGGTGAATCCCTGCTCTAGTGGTGCCTGGCCTGTGTCCCAGGGTGAACCCCTTTTTTGCGGCCCCTCCAATGGCATTGAGGGCCATTCTGCACATGTTCCCCGGAGGCGAGCTCTCTCCGGGCCCTCACCTTGCCTCTTCTCTATGCGGGGTGCCCGCCCCACTTCAGCTTCCATGTGGCACCCCCTCACCTCTGCTTAGCTCAGCTTTCTTTTCTTTCTTCCTTTTCCATTTCCTGGTGTTCATTTCAATAGATACCATTTTATATGATCATGGTAAGAGCGTCTTCTTTTGTATTTTTAAAATTGTTATTATAAAGGTGATGTACGGAAGGGTTACAGTTACATAAGTTGGGTAAGGAGTGCATTGCTTTCGGACAATGTCACTCCTCTCCCCCTCCCCCAGTTTTTCCCACCCACAAGCTGTGTAGTTAATTTTCAACAAAGTGTCAAGTGAGCGCCACTGCTGCCTTTGTTCACCCTTTGCCCTCCATTCTGTGCCTCCCTGTACACTCCCAAAGACAGATAAATAAATCAGAAAGAAAGCAAAGCAGCAACAAAGAAAAACACTCTTGTTTCCATTTCCTGAAGTTCATTTTGATAGATATTATTTTATGTGATCAGAGTAAGCTCACCTTTTAATCCACAAAATGTGCCATGTAAGTATCCAAGCCCTTTCCCAGCTGACTAGTTCTCAAAAACATATCACCACGGTCTCCTCATGCAGCCCTTTCCCGGGGTCCCACTGCCCGCTTCTTGGGGAGATACCCCCTCTCCCCCTTTCCTCTCCCCTCCTCCCGCTGCTTCTGGGTGCTTCCTGCTTCTCTCCACCTCTCTCACCTCCAGCTTCAGTCTGGCTCTCTGCCCTGGCCACCCTCCTCCTCTGTCTCATGACGATCAGCTCTCATAGGTTTGCATAGGTTTCCATATCTAGGCTCACAGGTGTGGGAGAGCAGAGGAGGGAGCAGGAAAGACAGTGTGCGAGCAGGAGTGGGAGTGTGTAAGTGGGAGTGGAAAAGAAAGTGCATGGGGCTGAGAGCGAGCAGAAACGGCCCCTCCGCTTTCCTCCGCGGGCGGCGTGGCCTGGGAAACAGCCTGAGGTCTGGAGAGAAGGGGGTTTCTCTCGTTCCCTCCTCCAGCCAGTGAGGGCCCCCACCTCTGCACACCTCCTCCCTCATCAGGAAAGGACAGGGTCCAAGCCAATCCCTGTTGTCCACAGCTCAGTTATTTATGTATTGTTCTGGCCTTTTTTTCCCCTGCCAAATTCGTCTCTCCTGCTACTACCATAGCTGGAAAAATAGCGACGTGGAGCTACTTCCTTATTGCATTGGATGACCTAGTTGCTAACAATTAACAATGTGCATTCCCCACACGCTCTCTGACCCTGGGGCCTGTGACCTCTCCCCAGATCACGGGATTTACAGGCTCTCTGCTGGAGGATGAAGCCTGCAGTCCCCAGAGTGGCCACCAGGGGGCCCTGGATGCAAACTTCTCTGGCTGACTTGGGGAAAAGACTGTTACTGTCTGCTAGTTAGGGACACACAGATCAGGACCTTGTAACCTTCTCTGTGACCACCTGCTCCGGAGAATCTGCTGAGAACTGTAGGCATCTTGCCCTGCGTGGTGACGCTCACACTTCCAAGCCACTGGTGTGTCCCCAGGGAGCCCGGCCTGGAAGCCCTGCACATCCTCTTTCACCCAGATCTCGAGATCTGGCTGAAAGAAAGCTTAGAGACAGGAGATGTCAACAGCCAGGGACAACCAGAGACTGTATTTTAAATGCTTATTATTTTGTTCCCAAAACTATTGTTGAATTCAACGCTTGAAAAGGTCACAGGTGGTTTTAGCTCTCTGAACTGGTTTGTTCATCATCCCGAGCCATCTGGGATGTGTTCACTACGTTTGGGGATCGCGTGTCCTGTGGGAGAGGCTGCGAGGCCTCACACCAGCTGCCTTCCGCCAGGCTGTGGTCTCTGGTGCGGGCTCCCGGGGTGCAGGGCGTAGGGACAGGGCTGGCCCTGGGGTAAGGCAGCCCACATTGTGGCACTCAGATACAGAGCTGTTTGGTCCTCTGTGGTCTGTTGAATCCACCTCTCTCATTCCTTGGTTTTTGTTCTTTTTGTGGTACTGAGCTTTGAACTCAGGGCCTAGAACTTCCTAGGCAGGTTCTCTACCACAGCCCCTTTGCTCAAGGATGTTTTTCAGGTAGAATCGTGAGCTGTTTGTCTGGCAGGCTTGGAGCCTCAGTCCTCGTCATCAGCCCCCCGCCTAGCAGGGGTTTCAGGATGCTGATGTGGATGTGCCCCCTCCTTGGTGACTCGCCCTGTCCTGGGGTCTCTGCTGGGTGATGTCTATGATGGCCATTGCTTAGGGGGGGCTGCTGCACCTCTGCACAGTGGACCCCAGCATAGGCCCTGTGGCCTCCACGCCACTCAGCAGGGCCGCTGGCCGGCTCTCTGGCCGCTCCCTCGGCCCGAGGCGGGCGTCCAGGTGGAGGCAGCCTTCCAGCTGGGCTGTGCCTTTCTGATTGGAAGTCAGCGCTGGGTTGATGCGCTCTCTCCCGTGTAGGGCAGTTTTGTGGGTTTGGCCGTGTGCCAGCAACCTTGTCTCAGGCTGGTGAAGACGGATGCACATGAGAAGGACACGTCACGGCTGCACGAGTCCAGGCCAGGGCCTGCACGAGTCCAGGCCAGGGTGGGATGCCCTCGAGGTGGGCGGCTGGCCACTCCATTCCATCCCTGTCACACTTGAGGCAGCCTCCAGGGTGCAGGGCTGAGTCAAAGCTGGGCGGGTCCTGGGCCTGGTGGCTGTGCAGGGGAGGTGGGGGCCTGGCGCAGGTGCAGTGACCAGCCCTCCTGGGACCCCTGCCGCACAGGCCGCCGGCTGTTCTCCATCGCCAAGCCTCCTGCCACGTCTCGAATAGGCTCAGGGTGTGTGTGTGTGTGGGGGGGGGGAGTTTCTCCTGTGCAATCCACAGCTATATTTCCTCTGCCTTTTTCCAGCATCTTAGTTTACAAATGGGTTCCACCCTTTAAATTATCAATGAGGAAGACCACAGTGTGGAAAGACCAATGTCTGTCCATCACTGGGAAAGGCCCCAGCTGGGCCTGAGCGTGGGGCCTGGGACCCCCAGTGTGGTGTAGAAGCAGCCCCTCCCGCCTGTGCCAGTCCTTCCGCAGGGCTCTGCTTGGTTTCCATGCCAATGGTTTTGTGGCAGTGGTGCTAATTGGCACTGGCATTGGGGTGGCCCGTGGAGACTTAGAGAGCAGCTTGTGGGAGCTAGGGAGACTCTGGGGGCTCAGTCCTGGCCCTGTTTTGTTACCGAGATGCAGAGTGTCCTGGGGCCTCTGCCATCTTTCTGCGGGTCGCAGTGGGTACTCAGCACAGGAGGGAGAGGCACAGGTCTTCAGTGAATTGTCAGGGCTTTTCTACTGGGTTAAGTAAAGCGTGTTATTAACTGCATGTGGAGAATTCCCCGCTACCCACCTGTAGCAGCTCTGCAGCTCATTGCCAATTCTGCGTTGATTTCCCGCAGTAACTCCCATCCGACCCAGATGGATCTGTTTAGGAGATTCGAGAAACTCTTAATATTAGCATAAGCAGAGCAAATTGGGAAATAAATGAGTGCAAAGAAATGATGTCATGCAATAGAAAATGGAATATAAATGACCTGGGCTTTTCCAGGCTCATTAACCCGTCCAGCGGGTATTTGCTAAGACCCTGCGCAGTGGTGGAGCTGGGGAGCTCTGCAGGGGAGCACCTTCTCCCTCTGGGGCTCATGGCCACGCACAGCCCAGAGACGGGAGCATGTCTTCCTGCCATGGACGTTGGACAGGGAGGAGGGCTTAGATAGTTCCTTTCTCCTTTGTCATCCAGTTTTGGAGGTTCCGATGGGGAATACTTGTTTTTTGCTTCCTCAGTTTATCAGAGCGAGCCTCTTTCTGAGGAGACGGTGGTGCACAGCACTGCAAACACCTCTCTCCATGTGGCCACATTTCTGCTCCATTTGTCTTGCCCTCTGCCTTTTAACGTCAGTCAGCGTTCTCTCAGACCTACCCCTTCTCATCGTCAAGGTAGTTTTGCCTGCGGTGAAATGTCTCTGCATGGAGTTAGAAGTTGATTATGGTGAGGATGAGTTTGTCATATTGGTGGTAGGCAGGGGCAGAGCCCACATTCCCCCAGTGCCAGGAGCTGGAAGCTACCAGACAGGCTGGAGGGGTATGAGGGAGCCTCCTGGCAAAGCTTCTCTGAGAAGCCGTGGCCCAGGCATCTGCTCGTGGCACAGCTGGTGCAGCTGCAGGGCCAAGACCAGACCCGAGCTTTGCTCTGCTGCTGGCCTGGCCATGTGGCTGGTGAGAAGGAATGTGAGTGCCCACACGGCTTCCCTGAGCCGGCCGCCATGTCGAAAGCAGAAAGACACAGGTGGAGTGGATTTGAACCATGCATTCCATGTGCAGTGCACATAACAATACCACCAATGGTCCATCACCCAGTTGGTTTTCTGAGGAAGCCTTCATCAACTTCCTGCACGTGTCCTGTGGTGTAGCCTCGAGCCAGGAGCTCGTGGTCGCACCCGGCTGCTCCTTGGGAAGGTGCAGGACCAGCGGAGGAGGGGAAGAGCAAAGCCCCAGCAGAAATCTCATCCTGACAGCTCCTAGGCCTCCCACCTGGTGGGCTCCAAGGCTCAGACGGCTGGGGATGCTTGTGAAATTTCTTCAAATACCCCAAGGAGGTCAGCTCTGCCATGGTACCCATGCGCATAGTTTACGTAAAGTGATGTGGGCCCAGCCCTCCTCAGAGGCTAGCCCAGCCTCAGGATTGCCTCAGGCGGTGGGACTGGCTTCTCCAGGAGAGACGGAAGATGCATGCTGGTGAGCCAGTACCGACATCCTCAGGAGAGAGGCATTTGCAGTGCTGAGCATGACCTTCTACCCCTGTGGCCGGTCCTCCTCCATCTGGCTGCTAGAGATGCCGGCAAGGCAGAGGAGTTTTGAGCTCTCTAAGTTGCTTTGCAGGGATTTCCTTGGAGGTGGATTTTGGCCGTCAGCCATCAGTGATGGTGTTTCACCTCTGCACCGCACAAGATGGGCGTGCCTGGAGCGGCCAGCAGACTGACGGAGTGGCCAGCAGACCGATGGAGCTGTGTGTGGCCCAGGGCATCGGGGTGGTTGGCCAACAATCACCCTGGGCAAGAAGTCTGGGCGCAGCACTGAGCGGGGAGCCGAGGCCAGTCAGAAGCCCTGACAGCTCTGGGGGCAGCCGTGGAATCCACCAGGATCTGAAGGCCTGGATGGGAATGGGGGTCCCGGGGAGCCCTGATGGGCTATAAGAGTATGGGTCTCCTGCACCCAGCACCAAAACCTGGCATTGGGATTCCATAGCTGATAACTTGGGAGGGCTGGGGGTGGCGGGATCCCCATGCTGAGTTTGCCAGGTGAGTCCTGCAGTGAGCAGGTGGTGGAGGGGGGAAGGCAGGACACAGGGAGGGGAAGGTGGGAGGGGAGGGAACGAGGGAGTGTCCTCACACAGACAGCTCCCTCCCCGCCCCCCCAGCAAACAGGCACGCAGTCGCGTGGGGAGCACAACCCGAAGTGTGGACAGCTGGAAAGGTGGGATCTGGCTCTGGGCTTTTAACGACATTCAGGGTCACCACCGTCCTGCTCTCCAGCTGGGAATGCAGCCTGTTCACCAGAGTCTGCGAGATGCCATCTGTGGGCACACGCCGGGCTGGGCTCCTCACCTCTCCATGGAGGATGGTTACTGGTGATTTGGATTCTGGTTGGCTGTGTGAGTGGAAGTAAAGTTTATTTGACATTTTTATGAACATTAGACGCAATGGGTCTCTGCAACACCTCACTGTTCTCTGGTTGCCTGTGCTGAGAAGCCAGGATCTGTGTCTCTCTCTATGCCAGGCTCTCACGGGTGGGGACGGTGGGGATGTCGTGATGGACCACGGTCAGGGTTTCAGGTGTCCACTGGAAGAGTAGCCGCTCTGGGTCATCTACTGCTTCCTCCACGCGCACCCACTCACCCACATTGTGCCGCTTGGAAGGAAATGGCTGTCCTGCCGACTCATCAGAAATGGAAAGCTAGCACGATTTTTTCCAGTTCAGCAAACCTCCAGAACCCTGCCTGCTTCCAAAGGGGCTCTTCACAGCTCGCTGCCCATGGCCACCCTTCCTGAATCGAGCTGCAGGCGGCACAGCTGTCTGCTGAGTGCGGGGTTAATCGATCAAACCGGTTCTTCCCTTCCTCTGCAGAAAGAGATCGAGGCCCTCCAGGCGAAGCTGTCTGCGCTGGGCACAAGAACAGGAGCTGGCGGGCAGGTGGAGGAGCACCAGGCTGACTCCAGGGGCAGGCTGCGATCTGGGGCTGCCGATGGCCCAGAAATGCCAGAGGCCATCCAGGCTGTGGGCAAGGCCCGGGCCTCGGTGGGCCGCTTCCCTTCCACGTGGAGCCCCAGAACCCTCCAGAGGTACTGGCAACCTCTCCCCTAACCGGCCTCCCTTTTCAGTGGGGCGCCTGCTCACTTGCCTGTTGGCAGATACTGTCCAGTGCTGGGTATTTCTCAGCACTTCCCAGGTGGGTTGTGTGTCTCAGGGAGGCCGCTCCATGCTCTGCTCCATGCTATAGCCGGGGAAATTCTTCCCTCTGCAGTGTAGTTCTGAGTGTCGTGCTTCTGCATCCTGGCCACCTGGCCTGCTACCTGCAGCCTTGCTCCCCTTCAGAGAGGCAGCTACCCATTCCCGAACTCTCCTCCCATCTGCGTGGCTGGCTCCTCCCCGCTGGGCTCAGCTGTCCAGGGTTCCCACTCCAGTCTTGGCCGAGGCCGGTCCTCTGGGGGCAGTGATGGGAGGCCTGGGAAGGGCGGGCTTCTCGGCCCATGCCCAATCAGCAAGGGTGAACTTGTTTGGGAGCTGTACCTGCTGAGCGCCGACCACATGCCAGTGCCCGGCTGAGCTTTCTTGTGAGTTGTGTGGGTTCTGATTTCACAGATGAGTAGGAGGTTAGGAAGGCTGGCGATGTGCCCAAAGCCTCCGATGATAGGAGGAGGAGGGAGGCTTGCGGTCTTGGTCCTCAGTCCTGGGCGGGTTTCCCATGCCCTGCGTGTGGCAGGACCTTGAGACACTGAGGTGGCTGGGCAGCAGCCCTGCATGTGCTGGCTGAAGCAATGTGGGTGCAGGTAGCAGGGGTTCTGCAGTGTCTCCCCAACCCCAGGGCTGGCTCATTCAGGTCGGGATGTAGGAAGCACTTGATCACACTTCCCATCAGCTGTATTTTGTTGCCATGTTTCTGGGGACACGGGTTTGACCGCAGGACCGCGTGCTCGCCGGGTAGGGGGTCCCCCACTTTGTGCTGCCAGCCCTTTTTGCTTGTGCTGTTGTTCAGACAGTTTGATCTCTGCTCTTGCAGTGTGGATCACATCCTCCATCTTATGCTTCCTTTGGGGTGGTAGTGTGTGCTGGGGTGGGAGGTCTCACCAGCTCTAGATCTCTGAGAAACCCATACCTAAGCCACCATGTCCTGCCTGTTACCTTTTTTTTTTGTTGGTCATGGGTCTTGAACTCTGGGCCTGGGCACTGTCCCTCAGCTTTTCAGCTCAAGGCAAGCGCTCTACCACTTGAGCCACGGTGCCCAGTTTTCTGGTGGTTTATTGGAGATAGGAGTTTCACAGCTGTTCCTACCCAGGCTGGCTTTGAACCACAATCCTCAGATCTCGGCCTCTTGAGTAGCTAGGATGACAGGCGTGAGCCAACAATGCCTGGCCCCCATTGTTTTTAAGGATGTAATTCCTATCCCCCAGAGACCTGCTGTCCACTCAGATCTCAGGGTGCTGCTCCCAGGTCTCCCGGCCTCTGACAGAGGCTGGCTCCACTGGCCTCTAACAGGGGTCAGGTGCACTGGTCAGGGGAGCTACTGGGGGTCCCCTCTCCATCCTCTGGGCCCCGATGTGACCCCTAGCTCTGTGAGGGGACCTAGGTCCTTGTCAGGTTTTAGCCGGGTGATTGATGCTGACAGAGCCTCTGCTTGCTGCTTCCCGAGGGGCTGCGCCGGCGCTGGAGTGCACGTTCTGTCCCTGGTGTGTGTGTATGTGTGTGGGTGTGGGTGTCTTTCTCACTCCTCCAGCCCTGGGTCTGAGCCAGCAGAGGACACAGGACTGGGATGTGGGGTAGGGTGGGGTGGGCGGTGAGGAGGGAGGTGATGGGGGTGGGGTGGGGGGGTGGGCACGGTTTAGCCAAGGCCTCACTGGTGCGTATCAGTCCATGCAGCATGCAGCAGGACCATGGTGGCCAACCGCTCATGGGTCAGTGCCTTCCGCGCAGCCTCCCTTACCCGCCCGTGTTGCATGCTTCAAACACCAGGAAGGAAGGCCGAGGCCCTGCCTGCTCTGGCAGGGTGAGGCAGGGCCCGGTGGGAACCGGCGGTGGCGGGGGTGGGGGGTAGGGGTGGGGGTGGGGGCTCACCCAGCACCATCTTACATCTCCTCAGTGTGGCCTGGCTGGCGTTCGTCCGGGGTCGAGCCCCTCACCCCCAGCTCCCGGGAGTTTTCATGCTTCATGTGAGATGTGTTCTGGCAGCTCATGGGCAGATTCTCTCTGGTTGTGCATTTGGAAGAAACATGTCACATCTTTTTATAAACTGTTGGTACAAACTGTGAAGGAAAAACTGGAACACCCCCCCCCCAACCCCTGCATCCCCAGCTGCAGCGGGGCAGGATGGGCCTCGCAGTACAGCTGTGTGGAGGGGCGGGAGGAAGAGCGCTGCGCTCCTTGGCCAGCCTCCCAGCCAGGGGCCTTGGCCCTGCTCACCACTGGGTGGCCTCTCCCCTCCTCCCAAAGCCTCCCCCCTGCACCCTCCTGAGCCCCGCGGGGCACAGCCCCAGCAGGGTCAGATGTAAAGTCATGGAACCCAACAGCTTGCCATCGATTGGGGGAAAAAAATCCATCCTCCCACTTTCCCCGGGCACCGGGGACCTTATCAGAGCGAGGAGAGAGGAGCGGCAGCGAGGCCCGGGCCTGAGCCTGGAGGTTGGGTGGAGATTCCAGAAGGAGGGCTGTGGAGGGAGCAGTGTGCGGGCTGGGGTGAGGGGAGGGGACTCCCGCCATGCCCGTCACACCCATCAGATGACATAGAGATGACAGGGACCTTCCTGGCCACGGCGACTCTTCCTCTACTATGGAGCTGGGGCTTCAGCCCCACCTCTGGCCTGGGCCTCTCCTCTCCACTTTCTGGGTGGTTTGTTGCAGGCAGTAGAGTTCAGGGGCTGACAGAGTGGATGTGGCCCGGAGGGGCTGGAAGGCTGTGTGATGTTGCTGCCACTGTGGTCGCCGTCACTCCCTGTCTGTCTGTCTGTCTTGCTGACGTGACTTCCATATGAAGTGTCACCTTGCCATCTCGCTAGCAGGTGAGGCTTGGCAGTAGAGCTGGGAATGCAGAGCCTAGGCCTCTCTGGTGGAGGTGGGTTGTGAGAATGGGTCTGGAAACCTCTCTTTTTATGGTTGATATCGAGGTGATGCGCAAGTCAGGGAAAGAAGACATTTCTTTTTTTTTTTTTTTTTGTCGGTCCTGAGGCTTTGAACTCTGGGCCTGGGCCCTGTCCTTGCGCTCTTCAGCCCAAGGCGAGTGCTCTACCGCTTGAGCCACAACATCACTTCTGGTTTTCTAGGTTTATTGGAGAGTCAAATGGACTTTCCTGCCCGGGCTGGCTTTGAACCATGATCCTCAGATCTCAGCCTCCCAAGTAGCTAGGATTACAGGCGTGAGCCACTGGTGCCCGGCAAAAGAGGACAGTTCTTTTTGGGCAATGTCACCCCTTCTCTTGCTCTCTCTGTGTTCTGTGTCCTGTCTGGGGACAGGGCTTTTAAGGTCATGCCTGCTCCCCGTTCTCCTCTCACCCTGCTTCCTGTCCATGGTAGGGGCGGGGAGGGGAAGGGCACTGTGCCTTCTGCTGTGATATTCTGCTTCAAGACCAGCCCAGATCCCACAGAACCAAGGGCCATGCACCAGAATCCCTGAAACCTCAAGCGCAGCAACCCCTTCCCCTGCAGCGTTTCTGTCAGGCAGGTCACAGGGAAGGGTCTGGCTCCATGAACTCTTGGGGAATTTGGAAAAGCCAACTGCTAAGTGAGTGGGAAATAAAGCCGTGGCCTCGACGTGCCAGACTTGGACGGCAGCTGTGGGTGTGTGGTCAGTCAGGCTGGCAGGGAGGCCCAAGGTAGCCTGGGGTGTGTGTGCATGTACCAGCGGTGTCAGAAACTCCAGGTCCAGTGACTTTGCTCTGCTCCTGTCTCCCCATTCCACTAGCCCAGGGAATTTTGAGATGAGATAGGAAACTCTTGGACTTGCATCTCTCCCTCATTTGCTACCCCTTTAAGGAGACTTATATTTCATTTTTTTGTGTGTGTGTGCTAGTCCTGGGGCTTGAACTCAGGGTCTGGACACTGTCCTTGATTTTATTTTCCCTCAAGGCTAGCACTGTATCACTGGGGCCACAGCTTCACCTGTAGTTTTTTGGTGGGTTTGGAGAGAAGTGTCCCACAGTCTTCTGCTGGGGCTGTCCTTGAACTTGGATCCTTAGATCTCAGCCTCTTGAGTGTCTAGGATTACAGGCATGAGGCACTGGCTGCAGTTGTAGTTTGGACATATGAATGATCACAACTAATTCTCAGTTTGCTGAGAATGTACAAGTTTGATGTTAGGGAGTGTCCTAGGCTTAGAATTCAGAGAAAGCATGGTGAGGCTTGCCCCTGGCCCTGTGTCCCCCTCCACTCCTCTCCCCTCATCCCGAGTTCCCCTTGCCCACCCCACCCCTCCCTTCCAGAGCACAGGCCCAGCAGTCATGAAGAACGGCTTTCTCTAGATGCCTCCATGCGTCCTGAAGAGCTCCGCTGACAGCTTCCACCGCCAGGAGGAATTCTTGGCACGTTTGTCATCTGCACCCCCTGGATGTCTCTCTGGGGACGTGTGACATTATCAGTGGTGAGGACAGAAGGGTCTGTGGCGGGAAAAGGCCACGCAGATACGCCCTTGTTCCTGGGCTGTTTGTCACTGTCACTTTCTTATCCGCCTGTCCTCTGAGGAAGACTGGAGGACAGAGAAGTAATTGGCAAGGTTGTTAATGTCAACAGAGTCCTGTGTTTGTTTTCTTTCCCGGGCCAGACCCAAGGAGCATCTGTGCTTGCCAGCACCACTTTGCCCTTTCTGTCACTTCCAGTTGCTTCAGTAGCCGTCTCTCATTCGTAAATTGATTTTTGCTAAACAGTCTTCGGGACAGAGTGGGGGTGGGGAGAGGGAGGAGAAGGCGGGTGGAGCTGGTGCTCCTCCAACCCTCTGCCTTGGGCACAGGTGCACCTGCCTGGGGGTGGGGGTGGGAAGGGGCAGGCGAGGGCCTTGCGGGCAGCACAGCTGGACTGAGGGGCAGGGACGGGGCCTGCCCTGTGTCCCGCCTCTGCCACAAACACCCTCTGTGCTTCCTATGACTGTGCATTTTGTTGGAGTCCTAAATCTCTGCACAGGTCTAGGGCTGGTGCAGTGCTCAGTCTCTAGGGATGGGGTAGTGGGAACGAAGCTGTCTGTCTGTCTGAACACGTGAGAATCCACTGTGGTCCAGCTGCTGCACTTGGAGAAGTTCCTCCTCCTCCGCATCCTCCTCCCCCTCCTTGACTTCTTTGCAGTACTGGGAATTTGACTCAGGGTCTGGTGTGTGCTCCACTAGAGCTCTCCCACTTGAGCCAGCCCCCTGTGCTCTGCTGCTTTTAGTTTGTCGGGTGTGATGTCAAGGTAACGTTCCTGTTCCCAGCTGGCCCTGAGCAGGGACCTGTGCCTCTCTGATTTGGAAATGTGGATTAGATTCCTGCTTCTGAGACTTCCACTAAGAACTGAGCGTGTTGCCTCTGCAAGGTGGCAGGGTCTGGAGCCGGGGAAGTGGTCCACGGAAGCCTGGCCTGCTGTTTCCAGGGCAGCTCCCGTGAGTGCCACGATTAGGCTGGTGGCAGGGGCCCCTGGTTTGGGGACTGCGGGGTAGAGGTGGTGTCTTTAGCCTGTGGGGTTGATGTGACACATCTGTGCTGTAGGCAGGAGAGACCCCAGCCGTAGGGACTGAGTCTCTGCCGCCCATGTGGAGTAGCACGGTGCTATGTGGCAGGCTGTGAGTCCTACTTCTGAAAATGTCTGGGAAACCAGAGCGTCCCACAGATTCCACCCTCCACCCCCACCCCGTGCCTCTGGCTTTCACACGGGTGTCCCCCAGGGAAGCAACCCGTGCTAAGATTAGCCTGGGCAAAAGATAATTAGGAAAGTAAATCTACTGCAGAAAGTAATACAGCATAAATTAAATAAATTAAGTATAAATCAAATCAAATATAAAACAATACATTCAATTATTCACATCGTTGCCTCCTTCCTCTAACACAGATAACGGGAGACCCGTTTTCTTTCTGGAACAGGGCTGGATTTGAGCTGTCTCCTGGCTATTCCGGGTGTCAGCAAAGGTGCTGCAGTTTGGACCACCCCGGATTTCAGTCTCAGGAAGAGAAGCAGCTTCTGCCCCAAAGGGCCGGTGCGAAGTAGTTTGTCGGGGGTGGGAACGCCTACTTGTGTGGTCCGTGGAATGCACAGACGAGCCGTTGATTTACAATGTAGAGCTCACCTGGGCCTGGGGAGACACCGCTGTGGGCATCACGCCTGCTTCCCCTCCTTCCCCTGTCCTGGCACCGATGTCCGCCCCACACCCTCCCCACCTCTGTCCTCAGCCTGTCTGTGTGAGCCAGAGACAGTGAGAACCATTTTCTCCTGGGACCTCATTCTTTGCCTTTGCTGTGAGGTCTTGCTGGCTCTCCTGTAGTCACAGCCCTGCCCCGCCCCAGAGTTTCTAAGCTGCCCCCAGGCTGTGGTCTCTGCATGTCCGAGCCCACCTCTCCTCACCCCCCACAAGGCTTTCCTGGAGCACTTTCCTTACAGCCTCTCGGGCAGCTCTGCATCTTGCATTACACATGAGTCGACACCGTGTCTTCTAACACGCGGTGCCGTGAGCCAGCACCACGTCTTCAGCACTGTGCACGTATGGTGGGGGTGTGCTTCATCTTCCTGCTTCTCCTCAGCTCCCGGGACATGGAAGTTTCCAGTTGTGTGTGTGGAGGTCCACTGTGTTGCCAGTGAGACCAATGTGCTCTTTTCTGTTAGCCTCCAGGGAAGGACAAAGTCACTGGACCTGTCAGTTACAAGATGATTGCTCAGGTAAGTGAGTACCTTGCACTCCCGGGCTTCCCTTTGCTAATTGCTTATTCTGACATAGCGTCCAAATCCCAGGAGATGTGCTCCAGAAGAAATGTGGCTGGGCAGTTCACAGGCCACCAGGGAGGCGTCGGGGTCCCTTTCCCAGGCTTGGCCCTCTCTCAGGCTTCTCATGCCTGGAACTTTCCAGTACCACCTTTAGGCTCATCTCACTGGGACTTAGAATTCATCACAGGAAACACAGCTCTGGCTAACTTAACGGCCTTGCTCTTCCAAGAAATTAAGGAGCTTGTGCTTTCTATTTGAAAATGTATGCAGAGCTGGGGCTGGGGCTAAAGTGGTAGACTGCCTGCCTAGCACGCGCAGGCCCTGAGTGCAAACCCCAGTAAAACACACACACACACACACACACACACACACACAAAATCTTTCTGGTGCCTGTGATCCTACTACTCAAGAAGCTGAGATCTGAAGATTGCAACTCAAAGCCAGTCTGTGCAGGCAAGTCCCAACACACACACACACACACACACACACACACACACACACACACGTACACGTGCGTGCGCGCGCGCACACACACACACACACACACACAATCCAATCTTAAAATGTAAATATGGAATCTCTGTTGAGTGATGAGTTCCTCTAATCTGATTTATAAATAAGGAGGGCAGATTTCTGGCAGGAGTGGCATATATACGTGGCCTAGTGTGTACATGTAATAGGTAAACGTGGGCAACATGCATGAAAACAAAACAGAACACCATCTACTGCCTCTCACTGCAGACTGACTAATCTGTGATCAGCTTGACACTTTCTTAGTTCATCACACACAGCTACACACACAGCCACACACACACCCTCTGGTGTTTTCTGGGAGTGATGGAACCTTTCTTGAACTCATTATATTTTTCCCACTCTCAAGAGTAGACCAAATCAAAGGTAATTAAGGGATAAATGAGATGGAAGAAACAGTTGGAATAATTGGGATATCTGGAGATTGGTAGATAATGCATTATATCCAGCAGAGATCAAACACATGCAAGTTGCAACTTACTAAGGGAATCTCAGAAGCTTGTTTCCCATTAGTAGTGACAGATGGGAGGATGGATTTTCTCACACAGGAGAAACTGACCCAGTGACACTTAACACACTGTGAACTAAAACTAGAGGACTGGACACAGACGGGTGAGACCTAAGATTCCGAGTAGAATGAATAGAAGTGTTCTCATACCTCTGGCCATCAACTCTGAGCCAGCCCAGGACTTAGCCCTGGGGGCAGATGTCCAGGATGTCTTCCATTTGTCTTGGTTCTTTTTTGTTTTTGTTTTTTGGTCCTGGGTGTTGTCTCTTAGCTCTTCAGCTCAAGGTGAGCACTCTACCACTTGATAAGAGTCTCATGTTCCTGCCTGGGCTGTCTTTGACCCATGATTCTCAGATCTCAGCCTCATAAGTAGCTAGGATTACAGGTGTGAACTACCAGCACCTGGCTTTGTCTTGGTTCTGAGACCCTACAAGTCTCCCTACCACCGAAAGAATCTTGGATTAAGGACTTCGGATCTGTGCAAGCCAACACCATTTCTCTGGGTTCTCAGGCCACTGGACTGAGTCTCATCCGGGGTGGTTTTAATGGAGAGGTTGGAGAAAAAAATCACAGCCACTGATTGGAAAAGAATCTGATACCTAAGATATGGAACCAACCCAGATGCCCCTCAGTAGATGAATGGATCAAGAAAATGTGGTATATATACACAATGGAATTCTATGCCTCCATCAGAAAGAATGACATTGCCCCATTTGTTAGGAAATGGAAAGACTTGGAAAAAATTATATTAAGTGAAGTAAGCCAGGCCCAAAGAAACATAGGTCCCATGGTTTCCCTTATTTGCAATAACTAGTATACGTCTGAGACAAGCAGTAAAGGTCAGATAAGTTGATGTTAGGGAAATGAACCCCAAGATAAGGACTCAAATGTTTTTTCTTTCTTGTGATTGTTTCTAACATATTTATAAGATGATTTCTTTGTTGCTTTATATGTCCCTCCCCCATGGTATAACCCCTGTTTTCACTGTTTGATGTTGGTATAATTTGTGGAGGGGAAGGGCAAAAACAAATTGTTTAAATAGGGATACAGGTGGACCCATTTCAACAATGAGATGTACAAGACGTTATGTCGAAAAACGAATTTTACAACTTTTGCTGGGGGGTGGTGGTGGTGGGGCGTGTGTGTGGGGAGATGGGAAGGGATGGAAGGGGAAACAAAGGAGGAGGCAACAATGCTTGATAAGAAATGTACTCATGGGCTGGGAAGTGGCTCAGTGGTAGAGTGCTTGCCTTGCATGCATGAGGCCCTGGAAGTGGCGCTGTGGCTCAAGTGGTAGAGCACTAGCCTTGAGCTGAAGAGCTGAAGGACAGTGCCTAGGCCCAGAGTTCAGGCCCCACAACCGACCAAAAAAAAAAAAAAGATTAAAAAAAAGATTAAAAAAAAAAAGAAATGTACTCATTACCTTGCTCATGTAATTGTAACCCCTCTGCATGGTATTTTCACAATTAAAAAAAGAAAAGAATCTGTGCAAACCCATGAGGAAAATGAGGAAAACAGTGGAGTTTTCTGGGCAGCATTGGGTTAGGTCTGTTTTGATTTTAGAAATTATCTCTGTACCCTGAGGTAAAGGAAACAGGTACAGTTGATGATACGTTGCAAGATCTGGGTTCCTCTGGGGAAATTACGTTTTACATTTTCTGTGGCTTTGTGGATCCAAGTGAGTGAGGTTTAGCTTTTGAATGGAATCTTAGATTTTTGGCAATACAAATGCTGCTCCTGGGTGCCCTCCTTCTTGGACTGCCCTGGACGTGGCTTCCTTCCTTACTGCCCCAAGCGGGCGTGTTTGTGAACCTGGAACTGAATGTAGGTCACTCACCTAAGTGAGTGTGCAGGAAGTTCCTGCCTTAAAAGAAAGCATGGGTGATATTGGACAGCATAGGAGAAGAGCTAAAGGCATTTGGGGCAGAAGGATTGCGGTGGATGGTTTTTGTTAATTTTGAGATGCAAGGGAAGATGTGGGAAGTGTCTAGAGCATCCTGGGACAGTCGGTGAAGTGATGTAGCTATTTGTCACAGCTTCCTGGCCAGTGGGTGTCTGCCCTTCGCCCGTCACCAGAACCCATTGGTGCTCTGTGGTGCAGGGGGAGGGAGGGAAGGGCAGCTGTTCACCCCTGGCTGACCACAGCCCTGGGAGTGGGAGCAAGCCAGACTCCTGCTCTGGCCCACGCTTTAGATCTTTAAAGAGCCAGCTGCCCCTCCCCCAGGGCAGCAGACCCCCCTCCTTCATCACTCTCCCTCCCCCATTTCACTCCCCCCCATTGCTCTCCCTCTCTGTGTGAGCACACAGCAGGTTTGTGGTGGAGTATATTGAAAGAATACAGGGCTTTGTCTGGGCTATGCCAATCTTTGTTTCCCCTTCCCTCCCTCCCCTCCCTTCACCTGCTTTTCATGGCTTGCCTGCTCAGAGCTCTCCTCCAGTCTCTTCTGCATCCCTCCTAACATATACAGACGGGACATCTCCAGCCTGGCTGCTCCACTGACTTTTGTTTTGCAGGGAGCAGGTGCTGATCGTTAGGTGCTGAGTCCCAAGTACTGAATCCCAGCTGAGTCCCAGCTGTTTCTGACTAGGTGTGCACAGGTGGGAGACTGCAGCACCCGTGGAGGCCGTTCAGCGACCTGGAAGCTCGGCTACCTGCCGTACTTGACGTGAAAACGCTGGCTGTGGCGTCCAGGGGCTGGACGGTAACAGCGGCCGGCCCTCACATGGGTGTGTCACATGCTTCCCAGCTCCCCTGCAGCCTGGAGGGCCAGCTTGGCTTCTTGAGGAGAGGCGGAGTATGCAGGCTGCCACATCATGGGCTTGGGTGCCGCTGTCTGGGAGCTAGAGGTGGGGTGTGGGGCCAGAATCTGCAGGTGTTTGTCCAGAACTGTGCACCGTGTGCTTCCAGAGGGTGGCCTGAGGTGATGGGGGGAGGCAGCTGGTGGATTTGAACCTGGAGACTCCTTGGAGACCCCAGTCTCTCCTTGCTCTCAGGCCATCTGGCCTGAGAGCAGGGGTCTGTGGAGCCAGCATTTGGCCCTTTTCTTGTATCTGTCTTTGCATTTGATTCGGGTGGGCGGGAGCTGAGACCCCAGTGGGCAGGTGCAAGGGTGAGGCGTGGGCGGCCCCTTGCTCAAGTCTGTCAGGCATGGCCGGCGCACGAGCGGCCTGAGACTGACCAAACCTGCGTCTCTTCAGAGTTACAGCTGTCGGCTTCAGAGGACTCCTCAGAATGTGGCAGGAAGGCGTCGCCATGACACGTCCGGGTTTTAGATGGCGTGTTAAGGAGGGATGCAGTAATTGGCAGCTCTGCCCCCTAGGTCATTAAGCAGCACATTGGCAGCTAACGAGTGGCTTGGGTGTTATTTACGAGCCGTACATGGCCGGCTCCTGACACCCCACGAGCCACTTACCGGGAATTACGGCCCCATTTGCAGAGAGGAAAAGACAAGATTGAACACAGCCTTGCTTCTGAGTGAGGCGCTTTGCCTTCCATGACCATGTGTCTTCCCCAGGAATCCAGGTGGTTGGGCCTTGGTAGAGCCCTGGGGGTGGGGGTGGGGGAGCCATAGGACTCAGGCCCAGAGCTGCCACCCCCCACCTCAGCCAGCTCCCCGAACCCCAGTGGAGGAGCAGCCAGTGGCCCTAGTGATCTGTGCCAGGCCCTTGAGGAGCTGAGGAAGTTGCCCAGGTGGATGGAGGATGGCCTGAGTGGACTGAGGGCTGGCTTTCCCTCCTGTGGCTTGCTGCTGTGCTGGCCCCTGGGCTGTCATCTGGGCTGGGCTGGGTGGCAGAGCATCTCCTCTGGGCTGGTTTTGCAGTAGTGGTGTGTAGATACGCCACACTGCCCTGCTGGTGCAGGTGTTAGGCATGCACCCCTCGGTTTGTGTCTGCCTTCCTCCTCCCCCCCGCCCCCCCGCTGGCTGCCTTTGTTTTGGGCTTTTGTGAGGAAAGCCACCAGGAATGTTCTAGTTATAAGTGATTCTGATTTCGTGTCTTCCTTCCTCTTCTGCCAGTAGCTAGGCTTTGACTGTGTAAATCTGCACATGGACCTCAGGATTCCACGGTGGGTATTTGATCACCTGAGAGATGGGCAGGAGTTCCTCCCAGGCTGCACGGGGCAGGTGGGCACGTCCCGCACAGGCTGGCCAGTAGGACCAATGAGGAGCAGCTTGAGTGGGTTTGTAGAGGACGCCCTCAGCCTTCGCTTGCGTGCCTTCATGGCTGGTGACGTTGCACTCTCGCACACACCTGCAGACCATCCACACCTCTTACTTGGTGAGCTGGCTGCGATCTGACTGCAGGTCACCGGAGCGGAGTCCGCTGTGGGATCTGCGGGCAGCAAATGTTCCTCCTGGCCTGTGGCCTCCCAGCTCCTTCTCCTAACTCTGTCTTTTGGTGAGCAGAAGCTTATAATTTTAAAGATGTCCACTTACCCAATTAAGAGAAAATTTTAATATAATAATATTAATATTATATAATGTTATCAATTGTATTATTATATATAATATATAAGGCTGGAGGGAAGGAGAAGGTGAATGGAGGTAATGGAGACCCCTGGCTGGCTGGTTAGAGTTAAATATATAATATATATTATGTTATCATTGTAATTTATTATTAAGGTGGTGCACAGAGGAGAGTTAAGTTCACAAGTCAGGTAATGAGGACATTTTGGACAGTGCCACCCCTTCCTTCCCTTCAGTTTTAAAAACGTATGTTCTCTGTGTCCCGCCTGATGGTTTTTCCGCCTCCAAAGCCAGCAGGATGTGGATCAACAGACTCAAAGCAACCAAAAATCACATCACTCTTAAGGGGAAATAAAGAACATCAAGTCTTAATGTTTTAAGGATTGCTCTGGCTGATCTAGGCCTTTGCATGTTCTTTTGTGTTTTTTTTTTTTTTTTTTTTGGGTCCGGTCATGGGGCCTGAACTCTGGGCCTGGGCGCTGTCCCTCAGCTCTTCAGCTCAAGGCTAGCGCTCTACCACTTGAGCTACAGCTCCACTTCCGGCTTTTTTCTTTTTGCTTATGTGGTGCTGAGGAATTGAACCCAGGGCCTCAGGGATGCAAGGCAAGCGCTCTACCACTGAGCCACCTTCCCAGCCCTGTTCTTTTGTGTTTTAAAATAAACTCATACATTTATACCCCCAAAAAGCCTCATGCAATGTTGATTAGAACTGTGGGAAGTCGATGAATCAATCTGGGCAAAGGTTGAAATCTTAGATGTTGGTGCTTCTAGTGCACACGTGTCACTTATTGTTGTGGTGATTCAAGTCCGGCTTCCTCTCCGTAGGTCTGGAAAACACCTTCACTGTAGTACACTTGCATGCATTTCTTAAAATTTATCTCTAAGTGATTTCAGTTTTAGAACATCTACAGTAGCAGTTTATTTAGAGACACAAATGCCTTTCGCAGGCGGCCTTGACTCCTGTGGCCTCCCTGCCCCGCAGGGACCGTGCCTCTGGCTTACGAGTTCCAGGCTCTTCTCAAAGATCCCCTAGAACCTTATGCCCCTGGCTGTGTTTTGTACAGTCTGCTCTGGCTGTGCAGTTTCTTCAGCCCCCATCATGGTGTTAGGACCTGGGGGACTGGGATTTCAACTTGGTCTGATTCCACCACTGCTGTTCGGTTGCCTGTTTGACACTGGAATGTGAGCAGAGTGAACGGGAGGCTTCCAGGTCCCACTGGCACATTTGAGTCATCTTTTCCCAACATTAACTATCCAGTGGGATGCTAAACCTGAGGATGATGAGGAAGGTGGAGGCTGGAGTTCTCAGCCTGTTCCCGGGCCCGCCGTGCTGGGCATCTGGGAGCTGCAGCTCCATCTTCCCTGATTCTGGAGGCTGCGGGAAGCCTCTTCTGCACAGCCAAGGACCTGGTGGAAGAGATCGGGGCCTGGTTTCAGTGCGAGAAGGGCTGGAGGTCGCCCTCAGTTCCAGAGCCCTCCAGGAGGCTGGCTGGGAGCTGGAGTGCCAGGAGGCTACACGGCTGCTGGCCTGGCAGGGCCGGGTAGGGCGGGGTGGGGCGGGGCAGGGTGTCTTGAGTCACAGGGCACGTGGTGTTTTCATGAACGCCATTTTTGGCAGGAGCCTTGGGGGGTGGTGGTGGTGAAATGAATGGTCAGCCCCTGCCCTGGCATCCACATATGCCTTCTCCCCCTTCCCTGCTCCCTCCCGTCTTTTCCTCTGTATTTTTGACGGGGTGGAGGCTATTTGGAACAATCTCGCCTGGCACCAGACATCCGCACTGCCCCTCTGAACTGCAGCTGTGGCTGGCTGGTGATTGAGAAGGGCCCAAGGCAGGCTCTTCTACATGCGTGCTGCCTTCCTGTGGATTTCCCTCTCCACCAGGTACGGGGCGCACCATGTTAAACATCCGTAATGATTCTAACGTTGAGTGAAATCCTGAGAGGCAAATTCAGATTTAACGTGGAGTGGATGTAGCTGGGTGCTGGGCACGGTGGAGCATATCTATAATCTTGGCTACTTGGGAGGTCGGGATCAGGAGAATTGGACTTTGAGGCTGGCCCAGGCAAAGAGCCCCAACAGACCCTGTCTAGTCCCAATGAATGAGGTGGGTGTGGTGGCATGGGCTCATCAGCCCTGCTGCCTAGGAGTGGCAGGAGGAGGATCTCGAAGCCAGCCCTGGACAAAATGTCTGACTTACCTCAAAACAGCCAAAACAGAAAGGCAGGGGCATGGTTTGAGCAGTAGAGAGCCTGCCAAGTGCCAGGCCCTGAGTTCAGACCCCATTACTGACAGACAGACAGGCAGACAAACAGGCAGGCAGACAGGCAGGCAGGCAGACAGGCAGGCAGACAGGTAGACAGGTAGACAGGTAGAGAGGCAGACAGACAGGCAGGCAGGTAGGCAGGTAGACAAGTTAGATGCTGGCACCTGTTTCTTCATCAGTGAAGTGGGATGAAGAGCATTTCACACTCAGGCTAGGTGGTACATATTAATTAACGTACCAAGATCCTGAAAAACTGGAAGTTGTTAGGGGTCAGAGGTCATAGCATAGCACGGCCACTAAGTAAATGTTTCTAGGCGAATAAGAAACACATGTATATGTGACCATATTTTTACACATGCTTACCTAAGGGGCTTGGGTACATTAGGATCCAGGTTTGCAGTAGGGGTTACTGTTAATAGCCTGCAAATCGATGTAAATGAATATTAGCCCTAAAACCCCGATGAAGACCTGGAAGCGGCTGGTGGCAGCTGGGCATGTGGCTTTGACTTTGGATGAAGGAACTTTGTTTTAAAGGCACGCAGAGTTGTGGGGATGGGCGGTTCTCTCCACGTCTGGGGCATGGCGTGGGCAGCTCTGTGCTGGCCCACCGGGGAGCTTGGATCTGCCTCTCACACTTCTAGTGGTCAGGCCTGGTTCGGGCCACTGTCCATCAAGAGGCTGGACACGGAGCGGCAGGAGCCACGGAATGCGGAGGTGGACACGGAGGTGGACACGCTCACAGGTGCCACAGGTGGCGTCAGGACATGGTGTGAAGGAGGGCTGTGTCTTTCAATTGGTGTTTTGTGTTTGTGCCTGGCTTTTAAAATATAGAAACACTGAAAAGCAAGGGCATCACCACACAGATTTTGAGGCAAAATAGGGAATAGATCCTATCTAGGAATAAAGATATGAACAGATTCAAGAAAAGAAAGTCCAGCCACATTTTCGTGTGAATAGTGGGGCTCTTGAAAGCCATGAATATCTTTAAATTTTTTTTAAGGACTGTGCAGTGCTTTTTCAATCTCATTTATTGTCCCTTCACTGAGTATGTTCAAAATGATGAATAAAACATAAACAGACGGAATGAGAGATTGTTACCAGGGACATTCTAACTCACAGATGGCTCATTACGCTGGGAAGACTCCATTAGTTCCTGCTTGGATTTTGCTGGGTCAGCTTGCCTTTCCCCTGTGTGTGGCTTTACACGTGCTTTGGGCTGGAGCTAATTTTCAGCCAGTCCGAGGAGAATTTGCTTGGGGTGACTCAAATGAATAAGCCAGGGTGGGTGAGGGTCTGGGAAACAAGTATATAAAAAAATTCCTTAGTTAATGCAAACCTTGATCTATTGAGATCGCAGAGGTCCATATTGGGTTTGAGGGTTAAAAATTCAGAGTGAGCTTTGTGTCCAAGTGTAGATCAGGATGAAGGAAAACAATTAAAAATAAAGCTACAAGTGTAGATCAGGATGAAGGAAAACATTTAAAAATAAAGCTATTTGCCAGGCACCAATAGTTCACACCTGTAATCCCAGCTACTTAGGAGGCTGAGATGTGGGGATCTCGGTTCAAAGCCAGACTTTTATCTCCAATTAACTCCTAGAAAGCCGGAAGTGGAGCTGTGGCTCAAGTGGTAGAGTGCTAACCCAGAGTACAAAAGGTCAGGGACAGTGCCCAGGCCCTGAGTTCAAGCCCCAGGACCAACACACACACATACACACACACACATAAAGCTGTTTAAGAAACAAACAATATGCCGTGTTCTTACAAATCGATGGCTTCTGCCCTGCTTGCACAGCGTAGCTTTCGGAGGGCGGTGGGCAGACAAGCCACCCAGGAATCCAGGGCCCCAGGCCCCCTGTTCTGCTCTTCCGTGCCCTCAGCAGGTGACCTGCAGTCCCCGATGGCTGACCAGACACACAGAGGCTGACATCAGCCAGTGGGGACAGGGACACACAGAGCGCCGCTGTCCCCTCTGGGGCTCTGTCCCCACAGGAGCTCTCATAGGAATCCGCAGGTGTCTGCAGGGCCCCATCTGTGTGCCAGGCTGCAGTAGGTGGTGCCTGTGCATTGCGAGGAGGCTGGGGTCCTCTTACCAGGGCTCCCCTGTAGCCCGCTAAGGCCTGGGGTTTGTCTTTGCAGTGACAGTAGAGTCATACTGCCCCAGGGCCCAGCACCAGTGACTGCACAGAGCAATTGCTGAGGTTGACGGGCATCTCTGCGGACCCTGTGTGGCCAGCCCACCCACTCAGCACCCAAACTGTCACTGCCTTGTGCCAAGGCCTGGTGGATGGTGAGTCCATGGAGCTCCGCCAGAGGCCTCAGTGGGTGGTGTCATATCCCGCTTGGCGTCCTGTGGTGTAGGGAGATGGTGCCGACTCAGCAGACAGGTGGCATGCTGGCAGACCAGACTGAAACCGTCACACCCGCTGGGGGGGGGGTCTGGTCCCCAGGATGGGGGGCCATGCGTTTGCATTCTGATCACTGGGAAGCTGGACTCCCACCCTGGGTATTTATGGAAAGCAATGGTGAACTCTTGTTAACATGGATTTCTATGTTTTCATGTAAGGGGAAGTAGGGTGAAAACAAAATCACTAACATTTTTAGTTCCCTACACCTGCTTTCCAGGAAAAGAAGACACGCTCAAGCCTGATGTATCTATCTTTCATCTCCTGTGTGTGAGCTGATCCGCTGCACTGTACCTTGTGAATATTGAAGCTGGCTGGGGGGTGGGGAGGGGAGGTTTAATCACAGAACAACGCCAGTGTGGAGGGAAGCAGGGTTTCATTAGTGTGGCAACGAGCTCCCTGCTTTTGGTGCTGCTTAAGTGGAGCAGATGCTGCCAGTAGAGCTTGGAGCATGGTGGTCTTGCAGGGAGCTGGGAGTCCCTCTGGGGGCCCAGGAATGACCTGCAGGCTCTCTGAGCGGAGATGGTTGGTGGACATTGCGTCCTGGGACCTGTGGCAGCCACAGCACTTGCCTTTTGGTGGCCAAGGGAGATGGCCACAGGTGAGGGCTGATGAAGGGCTGTAGTTCGGTGCTGGCAATGTTGCAGGAGTAATCTGGGTTTGCCATATTTCCAGTGTAGATGTTGCTCCTCATTTCCTTTTCTTTCTTCCTTTCGTCCTTTTTTTTGCTGGTTGTGGAGCCTGAACTCTGGGCCTGGTCGCTGTCCCTCAGCTCTTCAGCTCAAGGCTAGCGCTCTACCACCTGGGCCACAGCACCACTTCTAGCTTTTTCTGCTTATGTGGTGCTGAGGAATCGAACCCAGGGCCTCATGCATGCAAGGCAAGCACTCTGCCACTGAGCCACCTTCCCAGCCCCCAACTCCTCATTTTCTTAATAAAGGTAAACCAAGTTTGTTTGAAAGTGAAGGGAAAGCCATGCAAGGGAGTAGCCAGACTCTCCACCCAGACCCACGGGGGAGGCCGACAACAGGGCGTCCCAGAGGGCGGGCTTTATCATCCAGGACTCGGCCTCCCATCTCCTGGCCCGGGCTTTGTACTGACTGCTTGGTGGCCTGTCTTGGCTCTTCCCATTGTCGCCTGCTCCTGGTTTGTGATTGCCTTGTACGTGTTGAGTGTGAAATGGCTACAAGCATCTGTGCTTCGTGGGCAGCTGTAGGATCCTGTAACTCAGTGTCTTGATGCAGTTTAGAAGGAATTCTGAGGCCTGGGAGGGCAGAAGACAGCACCCAGTGTGGACAGGTCCCAGAGCAGAGCCCCTTCCCTCTGGCGTCCGCTGGACCTGCCTTGGAGACACCATGCAAACCCGTTGCTCTGCAAGTGTGTTCCACAGGTTCTCCTACAGATGAGCCCAGGGTGTCTCCCTTTCCCAGCTCTGCATGTTGCTGGCTTTGGCTCTTCATTTTTCTCTCTATGATTTTCCCTTTCCTGAGCTTGATCCACTAGAAAAACACTCACTCCTGCCCACAAGTATGCTGCTCCTCACACACCGGGGAGGCGTTGGCTGGAGGGATGTGGGCTGCGGTCTCAGGGCGAGGAAGGGGCTGGGGGGTGTTCCAGGGAATGGCAGAGGAAGGCTTTTCTCTGTCCGGGGAGTGTGACACACAGGGTGACATTTGATATCACACTGCCTTCTCCATGAGCCCAGGGCAGCCTTGCTCCTCTCCAAAAGGACGTTGCGTGGCATTCCTGTGTGGTCCGAGCACACACTGCCCACCGCATCTGCCCTTGCCCCTCCGCTTCTGGATGCTCTCTTGGCCTCTTCATTCTCTTCCTCCTCAGGATGTCTCACACCCATGGCCCCCAAAGCCACGTCCCCCTGAGTCTCTTCGTCCTGGCTGGGTCTCTGTCCACGTTTTGTCCTGGCCAAGCCTCTTACGCGACGCCTCTGGCTGTCTCCAGAGCTGTGCTTTTGTGTCTGTCGCAGTCCCACCGTGGGCCTGGTCTATGTCCGGGGTCGTCCTTGGGCCTGGGTTTCCAGCATGAGTCTTCACATCTCACTTCGCCTGGCAGCTGCCTAGCCCTGGCAGGGCCAGCCCCTTGGTGCCCGTCGCTGTGCTCAGAGGGGCTTAGTGGTGTCTGCCAAGAAGCTGCAAGAAGCTCCCAGGGTGGAGCCCTGTTGGGTCTTCGTCTGTCTTTGGACGGACAGGGTCCGAGGAGAGGTAAGTGCGAAGTGCGGCCGCTAGCCCAGGAGACAATCAGACGCAGCGGGGAGTCAAACCAAGCATAACTCGTTTATTAACACGGAGCATCCCCTTTTTAAAGCAAAAGACTACGTGGGAGGGGAGGAAATGGAACCAACCAATCACTGAAAGGCCACACCTTATCATGCACCTAAGCTTCTATGAGTTGTTTACACACTGAACCTGAACAAATCCGGCTCTGCCCACTCAACTTCCTCTCAGGGCCATCTTTGCTGCCTGTGTTCCCCACAGATTTCCCCACAGAGCCCCGCCTTCCCCATCATCCCAAGTCCCGTGGTAGGAGCGGTTCTGTTCCTGAGTGGTGAGGTTTATGTCTCCGTCTCACCCCGGCCATATGCTTGAAGGTCATCTTGTCTTGCTGGTTCCATCAGATTCTGTGCACACTTGTGGCTAGGAAGTGAATATGTGGCCTCACATGATAAACTGGGGCTGGGCACCAGGGGAAGGGGCCTGCCCAGCAAGTGTGAGCCTTGAATTCCATCCCTGGTATCAGACAAGAAGAAAGGAAGGCAGGGAAAGAAAGAAACAGGCTTGGCTTTTGCAATAAACTCCCCCGTCTTTCATTGATTGAATCGTATGGTTTCCCCCATTTCCGTGAGGTGTGGTGAGATTGCTAAAACCTGGGATGGAGAATCTTGCATCCATTTCTCATTGTATATATATTTTTTCTGCCTCACTTGAAAGCTTGATTCTCTTCATTAATGTGTGGAAACGCTGTTGCGTGTGGTGCCCACACATACCCGGGGTGGGACGCAGGGGAGGCTGCGTGCGGGGTCGCAGGTTCTGTTACAGAGCTCATCGAGGGATGAGTCTGTTTAGGACTGAAGCAGGCAATTTTTGGAAACCTAAACATGCTGGTGGTGTGGGGGACATGGGAGCCGATGCTGGAGAATTCAGTTCTTTTTTCCTTTTTTAATCTACTAGAGCTATGCTTCCAGTCTGTTGAGCGGGTCTCACGTGTATGCTGGGCCAGCCTGGATTGTTATCCTCCTGTGTAAGTAGGACCAGAGGATCACCTTGGCCAGCTTTTTATTGGATGAAATAGGGCCTTGTACACTTTTTTGGGGGGCCTGGGCTTCCCTCAAGCTGCAACCTTCCTGAGTATCTGGGATTCTAGATCTGTCTGGAAGAATGGTTTTCGATTTGGTGTGTGAATGGCAACCTGGGTCACTGCCATTGGACTGTTGCCGTATTTCTACCTCTGCGTAGTCCATCGCATTGTTCTTCTGTTCTGAATGCTTTTCCCTGACTTGCAGGAGGAGGGCTGACTCCTGCCCTCGGTCTTTAGAGTTTAGAAAGTTTGTCGGTAGTTTTGAAGATGTGCACGGGTCTCTGCACTGTCCAGTTCCTCACTGGGGGCCTCTGAAGACACCGTGGTGCACAGTGCTGAGATTGTTGATGGTCGGTGCTGTTCACACACGTCCATGCCTCTCACAGGCAGGCGAGGGGCAGCGCTGGCCTCACGGGGCTGTGAGTGGCTGCAGCATGACTGGCGGCTTGTTCACATAGGGACTCAGCAAACCTTCGTTCATCGGATTGTCACTCTAGCAGGATGAGGGCCTGAGAGAGGTGGGGAGGAGGCCGTGTGTGGAGAAGGGGCAGTTGTTGGAGCCAGGCCCCCAGGTGGTTTTTCAAGGATTCTCAGAGCTGGTCAGGAAGGAGAATTGGCCTCTGTGACTCCCCCATGGCTTCTGCACTTATTCATATAGCCGACATATGAACAGGTCTGTGCATTCTAGTGTGTACGTGTATAAGCATGTGATCAGAGACGCCAAAGTTCCCCCTGTTCTGGGGACTCATCAGCTGCTGGTGAGAAAGGTGGCCATGTTCTGCCCCAGGGGACCTGTGCTGCCCGCCCTGGCCTGACATGTGAGGTCAGCGCTTCCATGTTGCCCTTCAGTGTGCTCAGTTTTCATTATACATGAAAACGGGCACTGCTCAACACACTTACACTTCCATGAACTCTCTTCTAGGGGGACATTTTCAGATGGGAGCTGAAAGACACTTTAGAGGCGTCTGTATCTTCTCTTACTGCTCTCATATGTCTGGTCTGGAATTAAAGAAAGTCTGTCTTCTGTTTGGGTGGTTTATCTGAGCTGCCTCTGTTTCTCATGACCTTTGGGAATCCAAGGGGTGGTTGCCAGCCTTGCCTTCAGAACTACAGGAGCGCAAAGACTTTGTCCAGTGTTTAACCAGCCGCTTGTGTGTGTGTGTGTGTGTGTGTGTGTGTGTGTGTACCTGTCAAGCCCACCCCTGTCCTGCTCGGCACTCATAGACTGTTCCATGCAAAGAAAACAGTGCTTGAGTTTTTTAGGAGACATTTTCAATTTTGTTTTTTTCAGATGAAATTTTATTTCCAGTGGGTACATGAAAACGAAGCTACACACATTGGCGTGGTGTTTTCAATCAAGCACACATGGTGTGAATGTTTAAGTCTGGTTAAATGCGTCTATCTTCTTAAATAATATAATTTATCATTTCTTTACAGTGAAACATTCAAAATCCTCTCTTCCAGCATTTTAAAGTGTGTCATTCATTATCGTTATTTTTTTCAACCTGAGCAGTGAAGTTGTAACCTTGATCTGTTTTTTTGGTTGGGGGGGCGAGGGGGTGGTAGTTGTGGCAGCCCCATCCCGTATTCCCTGTTCCATGTCCCCTGTTCCGTGTCCCCCCATGTCCCTGTGTCCCCTGTGTCCCTCTGTCCCCTACCCTGTGTCACTCCAGGTTATACCCATTGAGGTCCTGTTCTAAGTATGGGTCAGCCCAAGGCCTGTACATGTTTGTCTAAGTCCTAGCTCTGCTCTTGCTCCTCGCTGAGGCCCGAGTCGGAGGCCCACACGTCCCTGAGTAGTTTCCCTTCTCACGCCCGCCAGAAGCATCGGCTATCCACCCAGTCTTTGAGCCAGGGCACCAGCGGGGTCAGGGAGTCGGGTAGGTCCCCCGGGCTCGCATATGAGGGCCTTCAGGATAAACTCATCTTTAGCTCAGTCTTGTGAGGTGGGGTTCCTAAAGCGTGGATGGTGGCCGGCATGGCTGGCACCAGCACTGGGGAGACACATGCACTGCGCTGCACACCCCGTCCCGTGTCCTCTACTCCAGGGCCTTGTGCTTGTCCTTTGGTGAGCCCGGCCCTTTCTGCAAGTGAGCCTCTGTCCTGCATTCCCGCATTCCCTTGGGGTCAGAGCTGAACCCGTGGCTCCCTGGGACTGGGCTTATGAGCTGTACGTCGTCAGGTTGGAGTGCAGTGGCGGAAGCTGGCGTTTTTGCAGACTGGCTTCTGTCACGGGTGCCGTGCATTATCTGCTGTGAGTGTGGCTGGTGTGGTCTCCAGCTGCTCACCCCTGCACACACATGTGTGTCCTCACAGAGCCTTTCCCTGGGCAGCCAAGGACGGGCCCTTGGACACACAGGAGAATTACACCCTGGCTTCAGCTCAGCCACCACAGCTGCCTGTGGCCCGGCCACGTTGCTGTGGTGGGCTGGGGCTGCCTCTTGTGTCCTGGAGGCAGCTGGTCACTGTTACCTTGGGAGTCACTTCGAGCCTGAATGGAGCCATTCTCTCCTTGTTTAGATCAAGCTGCACACCACTGGCAGAAAATGCTTCTTCCACAGAAGGTGCCAGACGGTGTGCATGCTTCGCCGCCTTGCACCTGTGCGTGGTGGACACCAGAGGGCGCTGCTCCTCCCCGCGAGGACGGCCCCAGAGATGCTTTTCTAGGAACCCTCTGTGGCCTTGGCCGTCCAGTTTTACTTCTGTGTAACAGGATAAAGTGACGGCCGACCAGCCTCACGTCTGGCCCCATGCTGCGTTCTGGGTTCTGCACTCTCTGCACACCCCCCTGGCAGGACCCACCAGGGGCGGTCTTCTTAGCCGTGGGGGGTACTGCATTTAAACCCAGCCTGTTACTCAGGCACTGGGTTATTGACCCCGGTTCCCGTGTTCCCTGCTGTGGGAGGTGAGGCGGCTTGAAGAGTGGTTAGCCGTGTTGCAAGAGAGCTGGTGGTGGGGGTGAGGGGGCCACCAGGGCTCACTACACAGTGGCTACAGCTGTGTTTAAAAACTGGGAAGAACAACAAGAATAGCAAGGCACGAGTACTCTGTGTGTGTGTGTGTGTGTGTGTGTGTGTGTGTGTCCATCACACACAGATGCTTTTGATTAAGCAGCTGCTGGTCACCACCGAAGCCTGCAGGCCGGGAGGCTTCGCGTCCGAGCCTCGCAGCCAACTCACCCGTGACCCGTGTACTGCCAGCGTGTGCCCACCACCGGGGCTCTCCCACTGCGGTGAGACCCTCCCTGAGAAAACTCACCATGTGCCCTTAAAGGCTGAGCAGCCTCGGGCTTCGTAAAGGGAAACAGATGCCAAGGAAAATGGGGCTTGGCCCTGCCGGTCTCCAGGTAGTGGGGCACCTGGAGCCGTGCTGTTGGGAGGGAAGGATGGGGCCCTCCCTCCCCAGCACACTCTGGGGGCTCTCCCCAGTGCTCCCTGGCTCCAGAAAGCCCTAACCCCCCTTAGCTGTCCAGGAGAAAATAAAAGGAAACCAGGCTCACAGGCCCCGCGTCTCGGGGAGTGTGCACACAGCATCACTTCTGCCTCTCAGGAAAGCCGTGTGTGTGCGGTGGGGCTCTGGAGCAGGGCTGAGGGGTCTCTGGGCCCCTAGCCCTAGCCCCTGTGAACCTCACAGGGACCCACAATTCCTCTCGCTTCTCCTATCACTTGCTCCTCTCCTGGCTCTGGACAGCTCTGTCCTTTATTTCCTTTTCTTCCTTGTGCCCCCCTTTTCTCTTCCTTCCTCCCATCCCTTTCCTGACCTCACAGGGCTTACTGTGGCCTTGTTGGGCCTTGTGGGGTTCCCATACTGCCCTCAGGCCGGCCTCCCACGGGTAGGAAGACCGCCTGTCCTGCGGCCCCAGAACGCCTGCTCACCAAGCTGAGCCTGAGTGAATTTTCCTCCCTGGGAGAGGCGAGGAACACGGCAGCCTGGAGTCAGAACCCAGTCTGAGGCCTGGATGGAGGAGAGCACCCCAACAGAGGACAGCGCCCCAACAGAGGCTGCTGCTGTTCCCTACACTGTTTATTTTTTGCTGCTTCATCTACCACGGTTTGAGATTCTACGGCTGTTTGCGAACTGTCTGCCCGCGCGTCCCTCTTTCCATCTGTTCTTTAAAAACAAAACAAAACAAAACAAAAAGACACCAAGTTAAATTTAAACAAGCCCAGACGACGGGAGCCAGGTCTCTACGATGTTGTGGAAGCAGAGAGAAAATTCTCCTTATGGGACTCACCCACACGCCTCTTTCTGATCACGGCCCGTGGCTGAGGCCACTGTGTTAGCAAGATCAGTGCAGCTGTAGGCTGTGATCCCTGGCCCAGAAAAGCTCGTTCAGAGGCCTCTGCCTCTGGTTTTAGCATTTCCCCTGGCATTAAGAATCCTCCCATGGCAGGCCAAGTCCCAGGACCCCACGCAAGGACAGGGCCTGGCCATTTCGGGAGCTCCCACGGGTTCCACACAGGTCCTTGTGGAAGACAGGACAACATGGCCGTGATGCTGCTCTGTGCCTGTGTCACAAGTGTCACCTCTGTGTCTGGTTTGGACAAGATTCCCTGTTGTGAAACGACCAGGGAGAAATGTCTCGGTCTCAGGGAGCCAGCAAACCCCTTTCCACTGTGCCCTAGGGGGCTGGGAGCTGCCGGTCAGCCATGGTACCGCTGTCCACTCAGAGCCAGGGACCGGTGCGGGATCCCCAGCCAGCTGCCTGGGAGAAGCAAGGCTGAGCCTGGCCCTTGCCACACCTGCAGTGCTGGGGCTGAAATGGCGTGGAGAGCCGGGGCAGATTGTCCGTGCCCACAGAGTGTGGTGACTGGCATGGAGGAGCTGCAGTAGAACCATGGGGACACAACTCTCAGAGGGAGGCCAGTCAGGCGCTCCACTGAGGATGATTCCTGTGGAAGCCTCCAGAATCTACAGAGAGCTGGTTTGGCTCGTAGCCCACTGTCAAGGCTCTCTGAGGTGAAGAGCTCTCTTCTTGGGCAACAGCGGTGCTGGTGACCTTGCTCCATCTTTTCCCTCGGTCTCTGATGGACAGCTCAGATCATTCCAGAGGCCCCAGCTGCATGGGGTCTGAGAAGTGGAGCCACAAATAAATAGAAGCGAAAGGTGGGGTGCATGGAGCACACTGCACCTGGAGGCACTTCACGGGGGGCGAGGCCTGGCTGAGGGGCGGTGGTAGAGCTGGTGGTCTGGGTCCCAGCCGTTCGTTCTCCTGTGCAGGTCCAGAGGCCGTGGGTGGCAGGTCTGGCCAGGGCGGGGCTCTGCCCTCCGAGCTTGCTCACAGGGCTGCTGTGAGCTAGGCCCCATGGCTTGTGGGTTGCAGAGTGTGTGCAGCAGGCCTCAAGGGAGAGAGGAGCCCCTTCCTGTAGGGAAATGGCAGGGTCCACAGCAGGCCCAGCCCCTTGGCTGGAAGTGGGTAAGGAGGGCACTCAGGAGGCCGGGCTTGTGTTTCAGCCATGAGAAATGAAGCACCTTCTTCAGGAGCTGCGCTTTGTACTGCCACAGTTTCTCCTCTTCCCCCCCCCCCCCCCGGTACTTCTGGCCTTCCGGAGTCCAGGCCGGAGGATGGCCAGCCATTGTGATGAATGGCTTTCCACGCGAATCTGCTGAAGGAGGAGAAGCCTCGCCGCTCCCACAGATGCCGCGCCAGCTGTCGGCAAGAGGCGTTTTTAATAAAACTCACCCCGGAGTTAGGGGAAAACGCTGCCTCTGAGCTTCTGCACCAACGCACATGCAAGACAGACAGGTGTGGGTTCTCATGCAGCACTCCTGCTAGGGCTCCAGGAACATATCTGGTGAGGTGGCTGGCCTGTGGGGAAAGGATTAATTGGATTTTCTGCCTTGCCCTCCCCCTGCCCTTCCCCCCCCGCCCCCCTCCCCCCAGTATCTAGCCCTCTGTGACAATGACAGGATCACAGGATCTCAGTAGTAAAAGCTGAATTACAGTTTATATTTTTTTGTGTAGCATTTGTGAGCTTGATAAGAGCGGGGGGTGGGTGGGGGGGTGGGGGGGAGTTCCCACAATGCTCCTGGTCAGTGTCTGCCTGGCATCGGGACCTTTCGGCCTCCTTTTCACTGGCTGGAGTGGCCCAGGGTGGCGGTGACCACACCTCGCTCTCCTGAACCTGGCACCTGAGACAAGGAGAGCAGCACCTCTCTCATAATGCCTGTAGAAGGCAGGGGGAGGAGGAAGAAGGAGCCAACAAGGGAAGGAGCCAAGATGGCAAAGGCAGATCATGCTCGCTGGCTTGCTCGCTGTGCTACTTCCTGTCTTGATGTTCCCCGCCCCACCCCCACCGTGACAGGACCTATCGTGCTGAGTGAGCGCCTTGCCATGGGGTCTGTGATGCCGTCCATCTGTCCGTGGTCTGTCCATACATCTGGCTTGGAGGTCCGTCAGTGCTTTTCAATGGTGCTCAGGGGAGGAATGAGGAGTGCTTGGGTGCCCTCAGGTGGGGGCAGATCTGTAGGCCAGTCTTACAGATGGCTACAACACCCAGGCCTGTGTCATTGCGTTAAGAAAATGTCAAGGATCTGCAGCTCGGAAGTCCTGACGAGAAGGGTGGTGGTCGGTGGGATCTCATCACACAATACTGGACTTAGAGAGAGACTTGGGGCCCAGGGAGCAGCCTGGGCTGCAGGGCGGGGTGGGGGGAGGGGCTAGGAAGGGGGAGGCGGGACTGGTGACCGTGGCAACGAGCTTTGCTCTGGGATGGGGATCTATTCCCCATGCCTGGTGGCGAGGCTTGCTTGCTGTGTTCATGCTCTCCACGCTGTACGTGTTTGAGAATGAATTCTACTCTCTGCAAGTTAAAACAGTCATTTTATGTGAGGTATACTTTGGCACCGTGAGAGGAGATTTCAGACGGATGGACAGATATGCTGACAGCCCCGGGCAGCATCCCTGTGCTGTGTTTGCCGCTGTGGACTTAGCAGTTAGAGCCAGGTCTCCTCCACAGCACACAGGGGACGTAGTGTCATGTTCATCTTGCAGCTTCCAAAGTCTTAGGAGGTGTGTGTGTGTGTGTGTGTGTACATGTGCGTGCACGCATGTGTGTTTGCCCTCCATATATGACCATCATGGCCACGTTCTTCTCCACTGACAAAGGAGACTGACTGTCCCCGCTGCTGTAAAGTGGGCTGCCCAGGGTGACGGCTCCCTTGGGTGGGGGGCAGCTCTGGGTCACAGTGTCTGGCTCTGGAGATGCAGGAGGGAGTCATGGCTGGGGTGAGGTTAAGGGAGGAGGGCTGTAGCTTCTGCTCAAGAAGGGCCTGGCTGACGTCCAGCCAGGGCCTTGAAGCGGAGTCAGGATGGCAGCACAAAAATGACATTGTGGCTGTCCCTGGTGGCTCACAACTGTTCCACAAGCTACCCAGAGGGCTGAGGGCTGAGTTGGAGCCAGCCTAGGCTGAAAAATCTGTGAGAATCTGCAGCATGCAGAGCCGGAGGTGTGGGACAGTGAGCAGAGTGAGAGCAGCAGCCTCAAGGTCAAGCCCTGGCACCAGAAAACCCAAACAGAGACAAACCACCTGCACAACAGAACCGCAGCAAGAAGGCCTAGAGGTGTGCTGCAGCGGCAGAACCCTGGGAAGGCTTCCTGTGTGACAAATGGCCGCCCGGGAGTCTGTGTAAAAAAGATGTCCCCGTCCCAAGCCCTGCTGTGAGGCCGCTCTCCAGAGAGTGGGGTGCGGGCGTAGGGTGGGGAGCTGGCCCCTGGATGCGCACCCCACTCTGGGTCTGATTCCTCGTGAAGCAATGCCGGGTTTGAACTCAGGGATTCAACACGTCATAGGTGCTCTGCTGCTTGAGTCACATCTGCAGCCCTTTTTGCTCTGGTTGTTTTTGAGCATGCTCTCAGCTCCTGATGAGGACTGAGGAACAGCCGGGAGAGGGCCCTGGGTGTCCGGGTGGGCGGTGGTGATGTTGCCCGCCAGGTGTGTGGGAGGGGAGGCAGGCAGGGGTCTCACTGGCTCTGTGACCCTCCGCAAAGGGCCTCTGTCTACCCTGGAGTGTTCTTCCCTTCTGTGTCTGGGGAGATAGCAGGTTTTGCCTGGTTGAATGCTGCACCAGGTTGAATGGTCTGTCATCGAGGCTGAGGTTCCTGGCTCCCGTCCAGGCCTGACATTCAATTGCTTCATCTGTTTCAACCGCCGTCACCGCTGCTACTGAAGCTGGCGATAAGATGCCCTTGTTCCATGCACGTGTATTCTCAGTCCCAGCGGAAAGCCACGTTAGGGCTGCTTGAGTAACTTGGTCATGTCTTCTGGTAATTGCTAATAAAAGAGAGAAGTCCTTTCTGCCGACAGAACACGGAACAGATTCCACAGGCAGGGAGTCTTTGGTTCTGCGTGGTTCCACGCCTCGCTCCTCCCACCACGAGGACGCAGTGCGGTACAAGGCCGCAATCTGGCGTTCACAGTCTGTCCAGGATTGTGCCCGTGGCTTTCCTGTGTCTTGGGGTGAAGATTTTGCTCCCAGGGTAAAAGTGTTTGAAGTTGTTCGGATTAGACGAAATCGCTGTATTTATCTCTCGTGAAAGGTGGACCCACGCAGCTTGCTCGGGTTTCAATCTCTCCCACCTGCTGCTTTCTCATATCTGCTTCCAGCAGGGATGAGGGGGCTCCTCTTCCTCCTGCTTTCCCCAAGTGAGGAGGCATTTGCTAACACGGAGGCTGTGGAGGGGCTCGGGTGTCTGGTCTGTCCCACGTGGCCCCCACGCGGGAGCTGCCACTGCTGCCCAGTGTGGGGTGCAGGGGGTGACGCTTCCACTTCCTCCTGCCATTCATGACAGAGGTCAGAGTCTGGGCTTCGCCGCATCTGGCCAGAACAGTGTCTATTCTGAGATGCCACTGAGTGGACTCTGGCTCTTGAAGGCAGCTTTCTTAGAGAGTCTCCATGAGCAGAAAAACTGTCACCAGGCCTAAGTGGATGTGTTTCTGGCCGGCACAGGGGCTTTGCTGAGGAGATTTGGTTTAAACTTGTTTTAGCTAATCTCTTAATTTTATTTCTATGGCCAAATGCCCACAAGGCATTCCTGTTGGCATTGAGACTGGGCAGCGGGGCCTTTTCTGATAAGCTCTTAATCTTCCTCTGCCCAGTCCAGTGGGCCCTCTGAGAGTTCTGTTTTGGGCTCTGGGAAATAGCTATTTCAGCCTTACATGTGGAATTTTGTATATAAAACAATGTGTAAAGGGATTAAAAATAACTATAGGTGTGCCTTCAGACAAAGAGGGTCTGTGTACTTTTGTTTTCCTGCCCGTTCCTATTATTTGCAATCAGTGGCTTAAGTTCAAATTCCAGGCCGCAAGCAATGTTGAGTGGCTGGGATTACAGTCACGAGCAAACTCCCGTGGCGGCTTCCTGTCCAGGGTGGGGCTCCTCCCTCCACTGCTGATGTTTTGGACCTGACACGGGCTCCATGGAGCGTAGGTGGCGCAGTGTGCATCTGGGGGGCTTGACTTCTCTTGGTATGTCTCCATCGTGTTGGTGCCAGCTCTGCACAGTCACGCTTCTTCCACAGTGACCCAAGAGTGGTGTGAACAGGCCACCTGAGATCTGGAACCTGTGGTCACCTCCAGGGGGGGTGAGGGATTTGGGGTGCACCTGACACAGCGTGGCCATGCACACTCATGTGCCCACAGGCCAGTCTGGGCCCTGTGGGTTCTCTGGGACACCCCAGGCTTTTGGGCCAAGGCCTCTTATTTCAGTGTCTACCTTGAAAGAACCAGAGTGGTTGAATCACAGACTCCAAGAGCTTGGCAGACACAACTTTAAAACTCTGCCCTAAAGACAGCAGTCAAAGGTGAGAGTCTGTGGGGCACCAGTGGCTCACACCTGTAATCCCAGCTGCTGAAGAGGCTGAGAGCTGAGGATCGGGGTCTGAGCCTAGATGGGGCAGGAAAATCCTTGAGACTCTTATCTCCTATTGACCATCAAAAAGCAGGAAGTGGAGCTGTGGCTCAAGTGGTAGAGCACCACCCTTGAACAGAAAAAGCTTAGGACCTCAGATCCTAAGTTCAAGCCCTAGGACTGGTGCACATGTACACACACACACACACACACACACACACACCACAAAAAATGAGTGCTTGAAAGGGTAGAGGAAGGAGCCGTGTCTGGTGTGGGGGTGGGGCTTCTCGTCTGAGAGGCGCTGGCATCGGCAGCCGGGGACCCAGGCAGCCAGGGGGTGCAGGCTTTCTCCTGTGATGTCCATGGTTCTGGGACTGCAGCTGTGTGCACGCAGGGCAGTGAGGAGAGTGTGTACTAGGCACAGTGCCGGAAGCGAGGAGCCAGGGACCAGGAATTCCAGCGTTTGTAGCAGGGGCGGAGAGTGCGTTCTCTGGCTGATCTTACAATTTGGTTCCGGGACTCACCCTGTAGGATTTGTCCTTGGCTCCAGGCTGTCCCGTCTGTACCCGGGCTAGTGTGGGGATGGGGTGGGGCTTCTCGTGCCCCTGGTGATTGGAGGCTAAGGGGGGGGGGCGGCAGTCACCTCCCTTTAACGAGCACCTGGAACAAAACCAAGGGGACAGGGAGAGGAAGCTCCTGGGACTTCCAGGCAGAGCCTGGACCCTGCGGGGTCCGAGGGATCAGACATAGAGGGAGAGAGAGCGGTTCAAGTGCAGCTCGGTTCTCATGCCCGCTCTGTGACCTCTGCGTGGAACGCCGCGTCACAGACTGAGCTTTTCCCAGCCGTGTGGCATTGTCTTTGCCTCGCTACGCAATTTCTTTTTTCCCCTCAGAAGTCTGTTGACTTCCTGGAATTTTTACTTAGCATTCCGGACAGCCCTGCCAGGCCCCACGAGGGTGATTTCCACGTCTAGCCGTGTATGGCCGCTTAAGGGCCAGTCTGGTCTGTGAGGTTGGCCCTGGGCTGGAGCAGAGGCATCGTTGCCCGGGTCCTGGTTAGGAACATTCTGGTGTATGACCAGCAGGAATTTCCTTCGCTACCTGTAGATGTCTGACTGCCTTCAGCTTTCCACACCGAGCTGCAGAGGAGCTGGACTTTACCCTGGCCTGGATGTCAGTTCTTGGAGGCGTGGCTGACGCCCCATTAAACGAGGAGTGGGGGAGAGCTCGGTGCTCAGCTCTGCTGTGTAGTTTTGCCTCTGTGGGGCCAGCTTCTCCCGGGGCCAGCCTTCCTGCACCGTCCTCGGGTGCCTTCCCACGTGCCCCACTTGAGAGAGTGAGGCCAAGGATGGTGCCCAACGCTGGGACAAGAGAGTGGCAGGGGGTGGAGAGACACAGACAGCTGTGATGGAGGAGCCCAGCCTTCCCTGGTGGGTGGCAGTGGAGCAGAGGAGAGGCGGACGTGCAGGGCTGGGTCTGTGGCTAGCTGGATCCTGGGTCTGGACTCCTGTGGCCAGTCCCCGTGGCCAGTCCCCTGTGGCGGTTGTGGCAGCTGCGTGGCCCGTGCTGGGATGTGCATTGTCTCATTGGCCCAGGAAGCAGAGTTCTGCCGGTTCACCACCGTGCTCCCCATGGGCTATTGTGCGGTGGCCTCGAAGCTTCTCTAAGGATTCATCCGTGACCTCCCTCACCCTTGTGGGCATCCAGTTAAAGGCAGCACCTGTTAAGTGACGGTCCCCGCAGACACAGGAAGTGTGGAGTATCATCCGAGGTTCCGTGTGTGCTTTTTCCTGCTCAGGTGTCCCTAGAACAGCGCTGCCCTGCTGCTGGGAACGTGCATCCCTTCCCGGCTGCCTCCGGATCCACATTGTTCTTGCTTGCCATCACCCTCCCCCCTCCCCCCCCCCCCCCCCGCCTTGCCAATCCCGACAAAATATGGAAATCCTGTCCCTGCTCAGTCTCCACCACAATGCAGGGCCCAGCAAAGGAGGTATTTTTAGCCCGGGCCTTGGGAAAGGGCTTAAATCATTCATGCTGTCGGCTACGAGTCTGCCACTGCATCATGTTCCCAGGCTGACAAGTCCTTGTGGGACTGTACAGCCACGGAGCACAGCATGGAGCACAGCATGGAGCACAGCACGGAGCACAGCCATGGAGCACAGCATGGAGCACAGCACAGAGCACAGCATGGAGCACAGCCATGGAGCACAGCCATGGAGCACAGCATGGAGCACAGCCACGGAGCACAGCATGGAGCACAGCACAGAGCACAGCATGGAGCACAGCCACGGAGCACAGCACAGAGCACAGCATGGAGCACAGCCATGGAGCACAGCA
>NW_012267240.1:1480454-1481023 GCF_000151885.1 Dipodomys ordii | reverse complement strand
GAGCACAGCATGGAGCACAGCCACGGAGCACAGCACAGAGCACAGCATGGAGCACAGCACGGAGCACAGCACAGAGCACAGCCACGGAGCACAGCATGGAGCACAGCATGGAGCACAGCATGGAGCACAGCACGGAGCACAGCACGGAGCACAGCATGGAGCACAGCCACGGAGCACAGCACAGAGCACAGCATGGAGCACAGCATGGAGCACAGCACAGAGCACAGCATGGAGCACAGCCATGGAGCACAGCATGGAGCACAGCACGGAGCACAGCCATGGAGCACAGCACAGAGCACAGCACAGAGCACAGCCATGGAGCACAGCACAGAGCACAGTCATGGAGCACAGCACAGAGCACAGCACAGAGCACAGCCATGGAACACAGCACGGAGCACAGCCATGGAGCACAGCACAGAGCACAGCATGGAGCACAGCATGGAGCACAGCACAGAGCACAGCCATGGAGCACAGCATGGAGCACAGCACAGAGCACAGCACAGAGCACAGCCATGGAGCACAGCACAGAGCACAGCATGGAGCACAGCCATGGAGCACAGCACAGAGCA